>NW_012115855.1:1696296-1698443 GCF_000951035.1 Colobus angolensis palliatus | reverse complement strand
GATCCGGCCACTGCACTCCAGCCTGGGCGACAGAGCGAGACTCTGTCTCAAAAAAAGAAACAAAAAGTTTTTTTTTCAGACTTGTTTTGTTTTATTCTGAAGAAAGTTCCATGTGCTGATGAAAAGGTTATGTATTCTGCAGCATTTGGGTGAAATGTTCTATAAATGTCAGTTAGGCCTATTACCTATAGGGTATAGGTTAACGCCACTCTTTCTTTGTTGATTTTCTTTCTGGATGATCAGTCCATTACTGGGAGTGGGGTGTTAAAGTTTCCCAGTATTACTTATTCCAATCTATTTCTCCCTTAACTCTATTAATGTTTCCTTTATATACTTGGGAGTTTTCAGTGTTGGGTGTATAGATATTTATAATTGTTATATCCTCATGCCAATTTGATCCTGTTATCATTATATATTGACTTTCTTTGTCTCTTTTTACAGTCTTAAATTTGTAGTCTATTTTATCTGATATAAGCATAGCTACTCCTGCTTTTTTTGAGTTTCTGGTTGCATGGAATATCTTTTTCCACAACTTCATGTTGCAGGAAGCCAGGGACCCCAAATGGAGGGACAGGCTGGAGCCACAGCAGAGGAACATCAATTGCGAAGATTTCATGGACATTTATCAGTTCCCCAAATTAATACTTTTATAATTTCTTATGCCTGTCTTTACTGCAATCTCCAAACGTAAATTGTGAAGATTTCATGGACATCTATCAGTTCCCAAGTAATACTCATAATTTCTTATGCCTATCTTTACTTTAATCTCTTAATCCTGTTATCTTCATAAGCTGAGAATGTACATCACCTCAGGACTACTATTGTACAAATTCATTGTAAAACATGTGTGTTTGGACTATATAAAATCAGTGCACCTTGAAAAAGAACAGAATAACAGCAATTTTCAGGGAGCAAGGGAAGACAACCATAAGGTCTGATTGCCTGCGGGGTCGGGCAGAATAGAGCCATATTTTTCTTCTTGCAGAGAGCCTATAAATGGACGTGCAAGTAGGAAAGATATTGCTGAATTCTTTTCCCAGCAAGGAATATTAATAATCAATACCCTGGGGAAGGAATGCATTCCTGAGGGGAGGTCTAAAAATGGCTGCTCTAGGAGTGTCTGTCTTATGTGGTTGAGATAAGGACTGAAATATGCACTCGTCTCCTACAGTACCCTCAGGCTCACTAGGGTGGGGAAAAACCCCACCCTGGTGGAATTGAGGTCAGACCGGTTCTCTGCTCTCAAACCCTGTTTTCTGTTGTTTAAGATGTTTATCAAGACAATACGTGCACAGCTGAATGTAGATCCTCATCAGTAATTCTAATTTTGCCCTTTGCCTTGTGATCTTTATTGGCCTCATAAGCATGTGATCTTTGTGACCTACTCCCTGTTTGTACACCCCCTTCCCTTTTGAAATCCCTTATAAAAACTTGCTGGTTTTGTGGCTCAGGTGGGCATCACGGACCTACCAATATGTGATGTCATTCCCAGTGGCCCAGCTGTAAAATTCCTCTCTTTGTACTCTTTCTCTATTTCTCAGACTGGCCAACACTTAGGGAAAATAGAAAGAACCTATGTTGAAATATTGGTGGCTGGTTCCCCAGACACCTTCACATTCAGTCTATGTAAGCCTTTATAGGTGAAGTGGGTTTCTTGAAGGCAACATATAGTTGGGTCTTATTTCTTTATCCATTCAGCCACTGTGTGTCTTTTAATTTGAGAATCGAGCCCATTTACATTAAGTGGTATTGCTTATTGTTGCTTGGTTTCTGGTTGTTTTATAGCTCCCCTGTCTCTCTTTCTTTCCTTCTTTCTCTTCTTTTGTGGGTTTTTTTTTTTTTTCTGGTAGTATGTTGGTTTTTAGTTTTTAGAGAGAGTATTATTGGTTTCTGCATGGTGGTTACCATGAGGCTTACACAAATACCTTACAGTTGTCCCAGGCTATTTTAAAGTGAAAGTGATTTAACTTTGATTGCAAATAAAAGTATCAAAACAAACTACACTTTGACATCACCCCCAAAAACACACATGCTTTGACTTTTTTGATGTTTTAATATATATCTTTTTATATTGCCTGTACTTTAACCAATTACTGTATTGTTGCTTTTAATAATTTTGTTTTTAGTCTTTATATTTACGATATAAG
>NW_012115855.1:1690630-1691128 GCF_000951035.1 Colobus angolensis palliatus | reverse complement strand
ATGGGTATTTGGGTTGGTTCCAAGTCTTTGCTATTATGAATAGTGCCACAAGAGACATACATGTGCATATGTCTTTATAGTAGAATGATTTATAATCCTTTGGATATACACCCAGTAATAGGATTGCTGGGTCAAGTGTTATTTCTAGTTCTAGATTCTTGAGGAATCCCCACACTGTCTTCCACAATGGTTGAACTAATTTACATTCCCACCACCAGTGTAAAAGCATTCCTATTTCTCCACATCCCCTCCAGCATCTGTTGTTTCCTGACTTTTTAATGACTGCCATTCTAACTGGCATGAGATGGTATCTCATTGTGGTTTTGATTTGCATTTCTCTAATGATCAGTGATAATGAGCATTTTTTCATATGTTTGTTAGGGGCATAAATGTCTTGTTTTGAGAAGTGTCTGTTCATATCCTTCACCCACTTTTTGATGGGGTTGTTTGTTTGTTTCTTGTAAATTTGTTTAAGTTCTTTGTAGATTCTGGATATTA
>NW_012115855.1:1685190-1690475 GCF_000951035.1 Colobus angolensis palliatus | reverse complement strand
TATTTTGGCTTTTGTTGCCATTGTTTTCGGTGTTTTAGTCATAAAGTCTTTGCCCATGCCTATGTCCTGAATGGTATCACCTAGGTTTTCTTCTAGAGTTTTTATGGTTTTAGGTCTTACATTTAAGTCTTTAATCGATCTTGAGTTAATTTTTGTACAAGGTGTAAGGAAGGGATCCAGTTTCAGCTTTCTACATATGGCTAGCTGGTTTTCCCAACACCATTTATTACATAGAGAATCCTTTCCCCATTGCTTGTTTTTGTCAGGTTTGTCAAAGATCACATGGTTGTAGAGGTATGGTGTTATTTCTGAGACCTCTGTTCTGTTCCGTTGGTCTATATATCTGTTTTGGTACCCATATCATGCTGTTTTGGTTGCTGGAGCCTTGTAGTATAGTTTGAAGTCAAGTAGCGTGATGCCTCTTGCTTTGTTCTTTTTGCTTAGGATTGTCTTGGCTATATGAGGTCTTTTTCAGTTCCATATGAAATTTAAAGTAGTTTTTTTTTTCCAGTTCTGTGAAGAAAGTCATTGGCAGCTTAATGGGGATAGCATTGAATCTATAACTTACTTTGGGCAGTATGGCCATTTTCATGATATTAATTCTTCCTATCTGTGAGCATGGAATGCTTCCCCATTTGTTTGTGTCCTCTCATATTTCCTTGAGCAGTGGTTTGTAGTTCTCCTTGAAGAGGTCCTTCATATCCCTTGTAAGTTGTATTCCTAGGTATTTTATTCTCTTTGTAGCAATAGTGAATGGGACTTCACTCATGATTTGGCTCTCTGTTTGTCTGTTATTTGTGTATAGGGATGCTTGTGATTTTTTTCACATTGATTTTTTTATCCTGACACTTTGCTGAAGTTGCTTACTAGCTTAAGGAGATTTGAGATGATGGGGTTTTCTAAATATACAGTCACATCATCTAGAAACAGAGACAATTTGACTTTCTCTTTTCATAATTGAATACGCTTTATTTCTTTCTCTTGCCTGATTGCCCTAGCCAGAACTTCAAATACTATGTTGAATAGGAGTGATGAGAGAGGGCATCCTTGTCTTGTGCTGGTTTTCAAAGGGAATACTTCCAGTTTTTGCCTGTTCAGTATGATATTGGCTATGGGTTTGTTATAAATAGCTCTTATTATTTTGAGATAGGTTCCTTCAATACCTAGTTTATTGACAGTTTTTAGCATGAAGGGCTGTTGAATTTTGTTGAATGCCTTTTCTGCATCTATTGAGATAATCATGTGGTTTTTGTCATTGGTTCTGTTTATGTGATGGATTACATTTATTGATTTGCATATGTTGAACCAGCCTTGCATCCCAGGGATGAAGCCGACTTGATCATGGTGGATAAGCTTTTTGATATGCTGCTGGATTCTGTTTGCCAGAATTTTACTGAGGATATTCGCATCGATGTTTATCAGGGATATTGGCCTAAAATTTTCTTTTTTTGTTGTGACTCTGTCAGGTTTTGGTATCAGGATGATGCTGGCCTCATAAAATGGGTTAGGGAGGATTCCCTCTTTTTTTTATTGTTTGGAATAGTTTCAGAAGTAATGGTAACAGCTCCTCTTTGTACTTCTGGTAGAATCTGACTGTGAATTCATCTGGCTCTGGACTTTTTTTGGTTTGTAGGCTATTAATTACTGCCTCACTTTCAGAACTTATTATTAGTCTACTCAGGGCTTTTATTTCTTTTTGGTTTATTCTTGGGAGGGTGTATGTATCCAGCAATTCATTTAATCTTTTTTCAAGGTTCTTAGCTTCCTTGCATTGGGTTAGAACATGCTCCTTTAGCTCAGAGGAGTGTGTTGTTACCCACCTTCTGAAGCCACTTCTGTCAATTCATCAAACTCATTTTCTGTCCAATTTTGTTCCCTTGCTGATGAGGGGTTGTGATCCTTTGGAGGAGAAGAGGGGTTCTGGTTTTTAGAGTTTTCAGCCTTTTTGTGTTGGTTTCTCCCCATCTTCGTGGATTTATCTACCTTTGGTCTTTGATGTTGGTGACCTTCAGATGGCATCTTTGAGTGGAAGTCCTTTTTGTTGACATTGCTACTATTCCTTTCTGTTTGCTAGTTTTCTTTCTAACAGTCAGGCCCCTCTGCTGCAGTTCTACTGGAGTTTGCTATAGATCTACTCCAGACCATGTTTTCCTGGGTATCACCAGCGGAGGCTGCAGACCAGCAAAGATTGCTGCCTGTTCCTTCCTCTGGAAGCTTCCTCCTAGAGCGGTACCCACCAGATGCCAGTGAGAGCTCTCCTTTATGAGGTGTCTGTCGGCCCCTACTGGGAGGTGTCTCCCAGTCAGGATACACAGGGGTCAGGGACAAGATTGCTGCCTGTTTCTTCCTCTGGAAGCTTCCTCCTAGAGCGGTACCCACCAGATGCCAGTGAGAGCTCTCCTTTATGAGGTGTCTGTCGGCCCCTACCGGGAGGTGTCTCCCAGTCAGGATACACAGGGGTCAGGGACCCAATTGAGGAAGTAGCCTGACCCTTATCAGAGCTTGAATGCTGTGCTGGGAGATCTGCTACTCTCTTAAGAGCTGTCAGGCAGGGATGTTTAAGTCTGCAGAAGCTGCACCCATAGTTGCTCCTTCCCCCAGATGCTCTGTCCCAGGAAGATGGGGTTTTATCTATAAGTCCCTGACTGGGGCTGCTGCCTTTTTTTCAGAGATACCCTGCCTAGTGAGGCAGTTAGGCTGCAGCAGCCTTGCTGAGCTGCAGTGGGCTCCACCCAGTTCGAACTTCCCAGCAGCTTTGTTTACACCATAAGGGTGAAACTGCCTACTCAGGCCTTAGCAATGGCAGACACCCCTCCCCCTGCCAAGCTTCAGTATCCCAGGTTGACCTCAGACTGCTGTGCTAGCAGCAAGAATTTCAAGCCAGTGGATCTTAGCTTGCTGGTCTCCGTGGGGGTGGGACCTGCTGAGCCAAGCCCTGGAGGGAATCTCCTAGTCTGCCAGTTGCAAAGACCATGGGAAAAGTGCAGTATCTGGGCCAGAGTGCACTGTTCCTTCAGGTACAGTCTGTCATGGCTTCCCTTGGCTAGGAAAGGGTAATCCCCCAACATCTTGTGCTTCTGGGTGAGGCAACGCCCCACCATGCTTTGGCTTGTCCCTCTGTGGGCTGCACCCACTGTCCAAACAGTCCCAATGAGATGAACTGGTTAACCTCAGTTGCAAATGCAGAAATCACCTGCCTTCTGTGCTGATCTTGCTGGGAGCTGCAGACCAGAGCTGTTCCTATTTGGCCATCTTGCCAGCAAGTTCAGAAAATTCCTCTTTTGATTGAATTTGACTGATGAAGTTGGAAAGACCTCTGAGTTTTCTGTGCCTAAATGCTACTGTTTTTCTCCAGATTTAGAAAAATTTCAGCCATTATTTTCAGAAATATGCTTTCCAGGTCTTTTCCTTTCTTGTCTCCTTTGCCAATTCCAATTATGTAGTAGTGCCCCATAATTCTTTTAGGCTTTCTTTACTCTTTTTAATTATTTTTCTCTTTTTGCTCTTCTAATTGGATAATTTCATACATTCTTCAAGCTTGCTAATTCTTTTCCCTGTTTTATCAAGTCTCCAATTAAAGCTTTCTAGTGAATTTTTCATTTCAGTTATTGTATTCTTAATATCTAGCATTTTTATTTGGCTTTTTAAAATTCTTTTTTTTTTTGAATTAATGGTCTTTCAACAGGTATTACATTGGTCTACCGAAAATCAGCATTCAAATTGTGTAGTCTTTTTAAAATTCTTTTTTTTTTTTTTTTTGGTCAAATTTCTCATATTGTTCCTGGATTGTTTTCTGAATTTCATTTAGCTTTTAATCTTTATTTTCTTGTGATTCCTTGAGCTTCCTTAAGTGGATTGTTCTGAATTGTCTGTCAGATATTTTATAAATATGCATTTCTTCTGGAGTCATTGCTGGAGTTTTTTTGGTTTCTTTTGGTAGTGTCATATTTCCCTGAGTTTTCACAATCATTACATCTTTACATTGATGCTTGTGCATTTGAGGAGACAGCCACCTCTTTTAGTTTTTGCAGCTGTTCTTTGCCAATGTTAGAACTTTACTTCCTAATATTAGAATGTAAACATTTGCTTGTTGTTGCTTCCTATTCTGTGGAGGACAGAGTGAGCACCAGAACTAAAACATCACAATAGAACTAACTCATTGTTTTGTCATTGTTTCTTGGTCTAGAAGACTTATAGTGAGCTTATAGTGAGACCTTCAGTGCTACTCTGGAAATAAATTGCTGCCCTGCCTTTGTTTCCCAGTCTAGAGAAGATTTATATAGTAGGCAATGGAGCATAAATGATGCCTCGAAACTATATTGCTGTCCTGCTGTTGTTTCTTCTGGGGAAGACTTAAGTGGGCATCAGAACTTATTCCCAACCTTTTAGCTGTTTCTGGGCCAGAGGATGGCTCCACATGAGTACCTGCGCTTTGAAAAATTTTGCTAGGGATTTGGGCCTTCCCATGGATGGTGCCCCCTATGGTGTTGTGGCACCAGTCAGTGTCTTCAACGTTGTGTCCCCACTGATTAGAGCACTGAACTGCTACAACCCAAATGTCAGTCGATGTGATCATTGCCCTGCTTTGTCCCTAGTTCTCTCCAGTTTGTTCGGCCCTCCTGGTACTCCCAATAGTTCTCATGGGAAGAGACTAGACTGGGCTTCCTATGAAAATATCTGAACTGATGGAAAAATCAAATCTCCACCTCCTTTTCTCCTTTTGCTTTGTCAACTGTGGGTTGGTGGTAGCTTCTCTTGATTCTGCAGGTCCAGGGGATTTCTCCACTTCTCCCTGGAGTTCTGGTGTATACAGGTTGGTATTTTTGTCTTTGGATTGTTTCTTGTTGTATTTGTGTGGGGGGATGATGCCAGGGGTTTTCTATTCCACCATCTGACAAAATAAAAAACTGTTTTATGTATGGCCAAGGAAGCCCTCTGGCTCTTACATTTGGCCTTTAATTGCTTATTAATTTACTCTCAGTCTTTTATTGTTTTTCTCCAAAGCACTGATTGACCCTAGCAATGGCCTTTATATTCTATATTTCTTATCCTCTTTTTTCTCTACATCTAAAATGCCTCACACATTGTACCTGTCAGTAAGTTACCTTACATCAGTATAACATCTCAGTTCACCATGATAAAATTTTTAACAATTATATGCTACTACATGCCAGGGTCTACCAGTAACTACCAGCTGTGATGGGATCTTCATTGCCAGCTGCCTGCAAGTGACCTAGCTCCAAAAATCTCATTTTAGAGTCTGCTCTCTCACACTGCTTCTGGCA
>NW_012115855.1:1683395-1685140 GCF_000951035.1 Colobus angolensis palliatus | reverse complement strand
TACAGGTTGGTATTTTTGTCTTTGGATTGTTTCTTGTTGTATTTGTGTGGGGGGATGATGCCAGGGGTTTTCTATTCCACCATCTGACAAAATAAAAAACTGTTTTATGTATGGCCAAGGAAGCCCTCTGGCTCTTACATTTGGCCTTTAATTGCTTATTAATTTACTCTCAGTCTTTTATTGTTTTTCTCCAAAGCACTGATTGACCCTAGCAATGGCCTTTATATTCTATATTTCTTATCCTCTTTTTTCTCTACATCTAAAATGCCTCACACATTGTACCTGTCAGTAAGTTACCTTACATCAGTATAACATCTCAGTTCACCATGATAAAATTTTTAACAATTATATGCTACTACATGCCAGGGTCTACCAGTAACTACCAGCTGTGATGGGATCTTCATTGCCAGCTGCCTGCAAGTGACCTAGCTCCAAAAATCTCATTTTAGAGTCTGCTCTCTCACACTGCTTCTGGCACTATTACTAGACAGGTTTCCCAAGCAGCTGACTCTGATAAAAGATTTGTTGATAGATACGTTATGGCATGCTCAAGGCGTGAAGGAAATAGGATTTTTGGAAAAAGAAAATTCAAGCTGTGATGCAATCAATAAAGATCAATAAAGATCTCAGCCTATCCTATGATCAATTCTAAAGCTATGATAGCTCTGCAAAGCTGTCCAAAATTGGGGCAAGGAAGATGGGCCTTTATACCTGGAGGAGGGCTGTTAGAAGGAAGGGGGCTTGACCTTAAACAATGGTGCTCATTTCAGCTGAGCGAACATGCCAGAGAAGGGATCAGCTGGCAACAGTATGTTGCCAACACTCCTGGAAGCTGGGAGAATGAGTGCTTCAGTCCTGGAGGCACATAGTTGTGCAGCATACCATGGTATCCACCAAATAAATCTTGCCAGAATCCATGCTCTTTCTATTTTATTTCTCTGCTTTCCTCAACATACAGCTTCTACTTCATGATCCAAGGTTGTCTCTGAGAGGAGTGGAGATGATTACTCAATCCTCATGCAGGAAAAGCAGAGAAGCTAATGTAGGTGCAGATGAGGTTGTAATTTGGTGATGGGAATATGACAGGAATATGAGGAAGTTCAAGTCTGATGTCTTTCTTTTTGGAGGAGTATGAGTCAAGGTAGTTGGCTGAGATTTGAGGAAGGAAACCTGAGGAGAGAAGTGTTATGAAATGCTCATCTCAGAGAGTAGAGGGGCAGCTTCCTAGAGAACTACAGATGAATGCTGGGCATCACTGATAGCAGACATTTTGGGATTTGTGGTCATTAATTTAAAAAAGAAAACCTGGTAATCCATGTGTGCAAACAGCAGTAACCCATTCTAGCTATCTTAAGAACAAAATGGAATTTAGTGAAAGGATTAGATAATAAGAAGAGGTTGGTCCAGACACCACTACTTTCACATAACAAATGAATGCCAAGAGTACTCACTGGCCTTGCTAGAGTCACAAAACATTCAGACTTCAGGAGAGAGTATCTGCTTAGCAGAGCATGGCCCTCGTGGGAGGGAAAAGAAAGGCTCTGGCAAGAAAAGGGTTCATCTTTCTGAGCAAGGCTACCCAATGGGAGATTCTCTTAAAGGCAATTTTTTTTATTTTACTTTAAGTTCTAGGGTACATGTGCACAATGTGCAGGTTTGTTACATATGTATACATGTGCCATGTTGGTGTACTGCACTCATTAACTCGTCATTCACATTCAGTGTATCACCTAATGCTATCCCTT
>NW_012115855.1:1674550-1676435 GCF_000951035.1 Colobus angolensis palliatus | reverse complement strand
TTACCCGATTTTCCAGTTGTTGTGTGTCTCAGTTTCCCTTGGCTAGGAAAAGGGATTCCCTTCCCCCTTGCACTTCCCAGGTGAGACAATGCCTCACCCTGCTTCAGCTCTGGCTGGTCGGGCTGCACCAGCTGACCAGCACTGATTGTCTGGCACTCCCCAGTGAGATGAACCTGGTACCTCAGTTAAAAATGCAGAAATCACCTGTCTTCTGTGTCACTCACGCTGGGAGCTGTAGGCTGGAGCTGTTCCTATTCTGCCATCTTGGGCGTGCCCCGGCAAAATTTTAGTGCTGCTGGTTGGTGACAGATGTGGGGACTAGGGATACAGAAAGCAAACCCTAGCAGTTCCCCACAACAAGCTCATAGCAGTTTATCATCTATAGTCAGGCATATCCATAGCTCACTTTCCCTAATTTAGCATATCAAAGAAGAAAAGTAAGGACACCAAACACAGGAACAAATTATTAATAACACAATTTTTCTGTTTAGGGACATTTTCATAATTGCCTACAGAGAGTGTTATGGAAGGAATCCAATAATATATGTCAAAAGCCATTTAAAAGTACATAGCATTTTACCTAACTGTCTAAAAATGAAGAAAAGGAGCAAAGTGTTTTTATATTCTTTCAGTTTGGTTTAGGGGTGGTCATATTTATAACTCTTCAAGGATTAAAAAAAAAGTCACAAATGAAGATATTTTTGTTATGCCCCACAGTAAGGAAATCACCTTTCGCACTGAGCTGTGGTAATAAACCAACTATGCTTTGTGTTAATTCATTTTTATTTTTAAACAGGGCAGAAGTTGCTTTAGGAGGTACTTTCCTGTTAGCAGGTCTGTTCATTGAGATCACACTGTGTGATCTATACCTTACCATTTTATCCACCTTACAAATGGCAAAGGGAGGAATGTGGATACACTGAGCAGAGCATTCCGGGAATGCTCTTTATACCAGAAAAAAATCCATTGACTAATAGTTGGTGACAAACACAATGAGAATATACTACATGGTTTCCTGTTAATTCCACCATTTTGACATCTGCTATGTATCCTTACTGGAGCTGACCTAGGGAGGGTGGAAGACACCAAACCAAAATAGATACAGTTTCTGGTCAAATGATTTCATAATTTAGTGGAAAGAACCTGTTCTTTTTCAGAGGACCTCAGCTGATGGGCTCCTCTTTCCTTTGGTTTTGCCTAAGTACGTGATGCCTAGAACTTCAGCAGTCATATTGTGATAGTGAGGCTGCAGTCATGAGAACAAAAAGCCCCATAAGAATGAATAAGCAGAAATATAGAAAGTCTGGCTCCCTGATGACATTATTCAGCTACTTGCATCAACACTGAGGCTACCGTCCCTTTATGAAAACAGCAAATGTAATTATGATTAAGAATAGGTCTTCATTTTCTTACAACTCAAAAGTGTTCCTCAAGGTTACACATGAAATACTGGAAGGCTAGAAATTGTTATATCTAAGGATCTAGTTTAAAATTTTACATTAGGTTTAACTTTTCCCAAGGTAACTTGCAAACGTTTTAAATCATTTCCTCCAACTCCCATAATACCATTTTTGTTGCAGAAAGCCTCTTTCTCACGTGGGTACATGATATGCGAAAATATACTGAGGGTAGTGCTTTTCCTATGATAAGTTCAGTATTCCCACTCATCTGCAGGTATTACATCCAAGTGGATGCTTGAAACAAACAATAGTACTCGTATTAGTTAAGGCTTTCTAGAGGGACAGAACTAATAGGATTGATGTGTGTATATATATTTTTATATATTTACATCCAACTCCCATAATACCATTTTTGTTGCAGAAAGCCTCTTTCTCACGTGGGTACATGATATGCGAAAATATACTGAGGATAGTGCTTTTCCTAC
>NW_012115855.1:1670840-1673470 GCF_000951035.1 Colobus angolensis palliatus | reverse complement strand
TAGCCAGAAGGCAAAGGTGGAGATTTTTCTCTCTGCTATTAGGTAGATAGATATATTTTCAGCACTATCCTCAGAATAAATTAATTAAAAGACTCTGCTAAATGTTTCCAAGTCTGGTTCTGAAATAACTCCTTCAATCAGAGGTTATTTTTAGCTTCCTCAAAGTTTTCTAATCCATTTTCTCAACTTACATGAAGAACTTCTACATTTTTCTGGAGTGTCAGGCTACTCTGCTTCTGTAGCTGCCATTTAGAGGTAGATCAGAAGAGAGGTAGATGGAGACTGAAATTCCTAATTTCACTTCCTCTTTTTGGTTTTCAAATTAACGAGTTGTGTACGACTGGGTGCGTGGGAAAGCAGGCACAGGCCAGTGTCTTCCTTGGTTGTGTGGTATCTCCCACTTGCTCATATCATGCGGCAGGCTGGAGCCTGCATCATTTTCCATTAGTGATCTGATCTGGCCCATGTGAACTTCACCTCCTACCTGCATTCATAGTGGCTTTTGCTTGGAAGGGCTTCGCATTTTCTTCATGCCTGGAGGTCACAATACTAAAACATCTGTAGGAAAATAAAGTAATGGGCCTGCTAATATGTTTAATGGCCTTAATAGCATTGAAAACTATGTGCTTAATGCTCATTTCATAGTTTCCCTTGGCATGATGGATGGCAAGACTGTGCATTTATGCAGAGGCAAAAAATGGCCCAAATGTCACTGTGAGTGTGATGCAGGAGAGTGAGAGAGAAATACTATGGCAGCATTATGAAATCTCAACTCCAATCCACCTTCACAGGAAATAATTACTTTAGGTGATAAAAGAGGCAGCCAACGAGGAGGCTGGTGCTAGCTTAAAGGAATTTGGTTCATTTGTTGAAAAGCAGAACTTCTGAATGCCTGTGCTGAGTGAATTGTCTTGCGAGCAAGACCAATAATAGTGTAGAAAGAGAAAGTTCTGAGACATGACAAATTCTGAATTGGAGAGATCACCTTTTCTGTCACAGCTTTCTTCCTAGTTCTATGGTTACATTATGGCCTGTGTTCTAGAGCTTTCCAACCTCACCCTCTTTGGTCTATATCACATTTCTTAGGGCACTATTCATCGTAGGTAAGTGGATTAATTAATTCAGGTCACTACATCACTATGTCATGAACTGGCCCTACACAAAGATGTTTTAGATGAGGCTCTCTGGAAAAAAACCTCAAGGGTCATCAGCAATTGGGAATCTCAGTAGCACTGTGGCCCTGGCAGGGCTCTTGAGCATTTGCCCATGCCATCTGGACATGGGGCCGGTGCTGGAGAGACAGCACTAACACTCTGAACTGTGAAGATAAAATTTATTGGGATTTAATAGATTCCACTGCCTCAGTTTTCCAAGGGCCATTGGAGAGGTCAGTATTAGTCTTTCCTCCTCCCTCAGGGGCCCAAACACCACCAGGGGCCTAGACAGGAGAGGGGGATACAAAAGAGGAAGTCCTCAGAATTAGAAGCAAGCTGTGGGCGCCATGAAACCCTTTCCTCACTGATAGTGAACATCCACGTGGACACGCAATGGCCAATGACTGGGCCTAGAGACATTGACTTGCTCAAGTGCCAGTATCTAAAGTGGTTATGACTCCTCATCATGGTCTTACTCAGTGATATGGTTTGGCTGTGTCCCCATCCAAATCTCAACTTGAATTGTAGCTCCCATAATTCCCACATGTCATGGGAGAGACCCCATGGGATATAGTTGAATAATGGGAGTGGGTCTTTCCAGTGCTGTTCTCATGATAGTGAATAAGTCTCATGAGATCTGATGGTGTTATAAAGGGGAGTTCCTTTGCACACATTCTCTTGCCTGCCACCATGTAAGACATGCCTTTGTTTCTACTTTGCTTTCTGCCATGACTGTGAGGCCTCCTCAGCCATTTGGAACTGTGAGTCCATTAAACCTCTCTTCTTTATAAATTACCCGGTGTCAGGTATGTCTGTATTAGCAGCATGAGAATGGACTAATACACTCAGCCTTGCAGGGTCCTGCCTTCCCCATCATCTCATACAAGGGCTTGTGATGCTTACTGCAGAGGAGAACTTTTAAATAATATCTCCTTAGGATAAGTAACAGTAATGTGACCATTGGGATTTTTGAAAAATTCCATTTTAAGCCAAGGCATATAGGGCATAATGCTTCACTATTCTAAATTTTCACCACAATTTTAGTATAGCCGTAGCATCTAAGCATTTGTGTTTACTAACAGCTGCTCACCCCCGGGTCTTAAACAAAGCATTCTGTATGAGTTTAAGTTTTTGAGGAGCCTTAGGACCTTACTTGGTGACAGGCAATTCAGTAGCTTTAAAGGTTAAGGGGCTGGGCATGGTGACTCATGCCTGTGATCCCAGCACTTTGGGAGGCTGAGGCAGCAGATTGCTTAAGGTCAGGAGTTCGAGACCAGCCTGGTCAACATGGTGAAACCCCGTTTCTACTAAAAATACAAAAAATTAGCATGGCGTGGTGGTGCACGCCTGTAGTCCTAGCTACTCAGGAGGCTGAGGCAGGAGAATCGCTTGAACTCAGGAGGCAGAGGTTACAGTGAGCCAACATAGCACCACTGTACTCCAGCCTGGGTGACAGAGGGAGACTCAGTCTCAAAA
>NW_012115855.1:1661540-1669660 GCF_000951035.1 Colobus angolensis palliatus | reverse complement strand
ACTAAAAATACAAAAAATTAGCCGGGCGCAGTGGCGGGCGCCTGTAGTCCCAGCTACTGGGGATGCTGAGGCAGGAGAAGGGCGTAAACCCAGGAGGCATAGCTTGAGGTGAGCCGAGATCGCGTCACTGCACTCCAGCCTGGGCGACAAAGCGAGACTCCATCTCAAAAAAAAAAAAGAAAGAGGCATTGGTAATTCCATTTTACAGATGAGAAAACAAGACTCAGATTGTTTAAGTAACCTTCCCAAAGACACAGAATCGTGAACGGTAGGTCTGAAACTGAAGTCCTAGCAAGCTCAAGCTCACTATCTTCCCCCTACACAATGTGTCTGCGCATAGGAACGACTATAGTAAAATAAACCAAGTCAACTATCTCTTTGTCTTGGATATTTTATTAAATTAAGGGCAGAAAAATTATCAGCATCTTCTATTTGAAGAGAATCGGCTTTGCCTGATCTGTCCTTCATCTCTATTTTTCCGTCTTCTCTCCTTTACCTTGCCATCACCATGTAAGACATGTGTCTGTGGCTTAGAATCAATCTCTTGCAGGAAGACAATATCCTTGGCCAAAGAAATTGCACCAAAATATTAACAGTGGTTGTGTTTGAAATAGGGTGAATTTATTCCTTCTTGCTATATTTGTATATTTCATAATAAAAAGTAAACTAGTAAAAATAAGGTCTTAAATGTACATTTCTAAATTTATCTTCTTAAAAACTTTTTAAATTGACAAATAAAAATTGTGTACATTATGGGGTATGACATGAGGTTTTGATGTATGTGTACATTGTACAATGGCTAAATCAAGCTATTGAACATATTCATTTCCTCACATATTTATCATTTTTTGGTGGTGAAAGCTTTCACTTTTCAAGTATGCAATGCATTGTTATTAGCTATAGTCACCATGTTGCACAACAGATCTCTTGAACTTATTCCTCCTGTCTAACTGAAAATTTATATCCTTTCACCAACATCTCCTTGATTCCACCTCTAATGTTTTAAGTTAAAACTATGTCTTTAACATGGAAAAATAAAGAATTAAATGAACTATTGCCATTTAAGAATATCCACCAGCTATAAAAGCCCAACTTGTAAACATCCCAAAATGCCAACAATCAGAATGAATTTAGCTGTCATCACTTACTTGATTTAATTTTCTTCACAGTTTTTTAATGTACTTCCATGTGTCTTATGGGGACATGTGACCGATGCTAGGTCACATGTCCTCATGCCTCATTCTCTAGGAATCAAGGGCTTGTCTTGCTTAATCTTGCTGGCTTTAGCCTTCCTACTCTTCCCAGTCCTTCATCTGCCACCAAGGTTTCCCCAGGACAGCGATGGTTTGACTTTGTTTATTCCTGGTATTATGCATCAGGCCAGATTATGCTCAGGAGCTACAGAATTGTTTCTTTAAATACACACACGTGCATCCACACACACACACATGCGCACACACGTGTGTACACACATACACACGCACACACAGGCTCACGTGGACACAAGCACACGTGTGGACACGCACACACACACACAGGCACATGTGCACGTACACACACGTGTGCACACACCATGCATACACACACTCCCACACACACACATTTTTTCTCTTATTAGAAAAGTAACATTTTGGAAACCTTAGGAAAAAAATTGATAAACCAATGGATAAAAACAATGCCACATTGAATTTCACACAGAGCTGTCTTTGTGGATATCCTTCCGTTAGTTTGCCTATTCATGTGTGTGTTCCTGTGTGCAGGTGTACATGTGCACATGTGATCATAAAAAACTGGACAGAATTCTCTGTCGTTAAAAAGTCCCAATTTAAAATAGAATAGTTAGGTCTAAGTTTAAAATTACATTTTAAGATATGGCTTATTACACCATGTTTGCTTTAAAGATGACCTCTCTACAGCTTATGCTAACTCTCCAGTAGCTTCCATAAAATATTAAAAACTAGCTCTGCCTCTCCTAAAGGAAGGCACTTTTATTTTCTTAAACTCATTTTAATGCCTAAAATAAGAGCTTTCTCCCTCTCCCCCATCATGGTCACCATCTTCAGGAAGTACTAAATCAGGAAGCTTCTCAATTCTTTCCTCCTCTAGTAGTTCCTCTTTTTGGAAAAAGTTACTTTCTTAACTGGACAGATGGGAGAGTCCAACAGGCTCTGAACTGAGCCAAAGCAGAAGTGGAATCCAACACCACGGAGTAGTTCCCACATCTCCACCACCTCCTATTTCACCTTCCCTCGTGGTGAGCTCAGCGGGAAGGGCCTCTCCTGACTGAGGTTCCCCAGCCGCATTGTCTGTGGCTGCGAGGGGAAGTCAGATTCAGCTGGGGGAGAAGAAGGAAGCCTCACTCTCCCCGTAACCCTTTGGCACTCTGTGACCTCCCATCTGTCTCCTGTTTACACAGCAAACTGATTAGAACCCAGAGGAGAGCAAGAGTATGATTAATCAGCACCCCAAATCTCAAGAATGGTCCCTATAGAATACGCTTTGTATGTTGTAATACGCACATATGTGCTCCGTGTGTGGTGTGTTAAGTATACATTGTAGATTATACTTACATTGTAATGTACTTGTACATTAAATTACAAGTAGATTTTTATAAATTGCACAGGGAAGTTTCAACTTCCTTTAGGGCTCCATAATTAAGTTTCCTAGAATAGCTTAGAAAACAAATTTGCAATTATATCAAAGCTAACCTATAACTTTAGTATAAAATTTAGCAAAATACATGCTGGGTAAAGAGTCATTGAGATATACTTTAAAATCACCAACCATTCTCACTTAGGTGAGAGCAACAGGGTAGATTTCATTTACTTGGAAGTTAATTTTGTTGTTTTTCAGTTTAGGGCCTGGCTAAGGCTCCTTCATTCCCTCTGTATTCTCCATACCTCAGGTCTGTAAATACCATGAGATGCTTCCCACATGCAACTGTCCAGAAGCATGTCATCTCATTCTCAGTCTCAAATGGACTTTGTTATTTTCAAAGGAAGAGAGGTCTTACCTGAGGCAGAACTGTGGCCACTCCTAGGGTTTAGACACTTCTGGTTACGTGTGGTGGACAGGTAGGATCAGATGATGAAAGCCTGTTTCCAGAGGCTAAGGAGGTTCCTAGGAGGTAATTCATCCTAAGGGAAGAAGGAACTGGGCACAACCAGCTTGATACTGCTATAGAACCTTCACGGTCAGTGTTGGGGAGGAATTTGGAGCACAGCGTTGTGCCAGTTTCACGGATCTGTCACCATCATCCAAGACTCTACATCTGGGTTCTAGGAAGAGAAGGGACTGTAAGTCATAATTGGAGGATTTATTTATTTGTTTTGGCTAACATTAGGATATATTCGCTTTGCTTGGGTCATTCCCTAAAGGAATGTGATATGAGAGAGATAGGGAAGGGGACAGTGGCCAGTAGACAGTGTTGGTACCTGGAAGCTTCCCAGGCACCACTGGCAGCTGCAGCAGTGGTCCTAGGCAGAGGTCTGTGCCTACAGCAGCACTACCCAGAAGGAGAACACCAGATCTGGAGGGTGTGGTGGGCCCTGCAGAATCTGGGCGGGGCTCTCCTGAGGCAGCATCAGGGGTGATATCCTGCAGGGGAAGGGCCAGGGCCAGCGGAGCAGTCTGCCCCCAGGGACCCTGGGGTTAAGGGATGGGATGCTTACTAATTATACTCTCAATTTGGAACTCTGGGCTCAAACTGCCAGAAGCCCAGACAGGATGGAGGGCTAAGAAAAGGAAACAGGAAATACTCAGAGTTAAAGAAAAAATAGAGGCACTAAAAGACCTTCTTACTGACGCAGGTATCAGATGGAAGATGACCTAAAAGCTAGCCAGACACATTTCTAAGCACATGTGAAACACATATGGGGAACCCTCAACAGGAGGCTTTTGGTAGCTGGGGACCCACATAAATAGGTTGATTCTTGTTTCACTACGACAAGAATTATATCAAAGCGAAACAAAACTTGAAAACAGAAACATCTATACTGGCCTAGAAAAGTGGAGATAAGAGAGGGAGGGAGAGAAATTGTCAAGGATTAAATTATGTTTGCAATCTCAGAACACATTCTGCAGCAGAGCCTGGTAGTCTATGTGTCCATTTATGTAATTTAGAGTGTTTTGTTCAACCATGATTTTGCAGGTTGGGCAGAAGTGGGTTGGGAGACTGATATGCATTGTTGCACAAGATGTTTTCGAATGGCAGAAATTAATTGCTGTTCATTCCATCTCAAGGTATACTATTTTCGTAGGATAACCTGAATTCATCTCAGTGATGCATCTTCAAGGGGACTGAGGTATGTGTGCTTAGAATAGACTAAGAGCAGGAATTGCAGTGTTAGAGGGACTTGTGGTTTGCTCTTGTTTGGATTATCTTCCAGAAATAAAAATAATATATAAAACTCCAGCTGCCCCTTAGCACTAATTACATAAAGTTTAAGCATCACCCAGTGATATATAAATAAAAATGCCACATTATTTTTATGGAAAGTAATTTAAAGCCCCATAAATGGAGTTATATTTATCTGTGATTCTGACTGCTCTTAAGATCCCATTTGCACCTCCTTCATTTTAGAGAAACCTGAAGCTCCTTCAGAAATAAAAAGGGTAACTTCCTGGTCCCAATCACCTTTATAACTAGTATACTTTATTTTTTTTTCTAAAATCTTACTTAGGGCTGGGCACGGTGGCTCATGCCTGTAATCCCAGCAGTTTGGGAGGCCGAGGCAGGCAGACCGCTTAAGGTCAGGAGTTCAAGACTAGCCTGGCCAACATGACGAAACTCTATCTCTACTAAAAATACAAAAATTAGCCAGACATGGTGGTGGGTGTCTGTAGTCCCAGCTACTTGGGAGGCTGAGGCAGGAGAATCGCTTGAACCCGGGAGGCAGAGGTTGTAGTGACCTGAGATAGCACCACTGCATTCCAGCCTGGGTGACAGAGCAAGACTCCATCTCAAAAAATAAATACATAATAAAATAAAATCTTACTTAGAGTTTGAGGATGCAGGATTTAACTTAATGTTATCAGGACAATGTTTTTTTTAAATCTTGGGGTTACTTAGCTTAAATACTTTTCCTTCTTAATTATTAGAGAGACAGTGTGAGATACTACGTAGATATTGTAGAATCTCATCAAGGTATCTCTGACTCTCAAAAAGTCATTTTTGAGAAGGCTGAGAGAGATGAAAGGACAACGTAGAGGAACTCATCTTTTTTTAAAAAACAGCTTTATTAAGGTATAATTGATTTGCAAAAAACCCTGAACATTAAATGTATACAATTTGATGGGTTTGGACATAGGCACACACCGGTCTATAACCACAATCAAGGTAATAAACCTATCCATCACTTCCAAAACTTTTTGTATGTTCCTTTGTGTAGGTGTGTATGTTTATTTTGGTTTTGTTTGTTGTTGTTTTGTGGTAAGAAACAAATCCATCTTTAAGTTCTAGGAGCCAATCAACAGGGACCAGTATACACAAACTAGTAGTCACAAAATTATTTTTAGCCCTTAAAATGCTAACAATAGTTTCTCATAATCATTCATATTTTCTTTATCTTCCTCTTCTTCCTACACTGTCCCCCACTCAACTTCAGTTCTTTCCCGTACTTCTCTTTTCCTTATTTTACAATTTTTTCTATTTCATTCTTCCATCTTATTTGGCTGACCCAAACAGGCCACTTACTTTTTTTATTATTTAAAATTTTTTTGCATAGGTTATTGGGGTACAGGTGGTGTTTGGTTACATGAGTAAGTTCTTTAATGGTGATCTGTGAGATTTTGGTGCACCTATCACCTGAGCAGTATACACTGCATCCTATTTGTTGTCTTTTATCCCTCGCCCCCTTCCCACGCTTCCTCCCAAGTCCCCAAAGTCCATTGTGTCATTCTCATGAACAGGCCATTTGAACATGTGATGGAATGATATGCTTTAAAGATGTTACGGCCAAATGTTCAGGAAAGCTGTTTCACAACACTATCAAAAGCCACATGAATATGCAGTCTTGGAGGAAATAGATGATAACAAATAATAATTGAGTTCATACCATGGGCCAGGCACTGACTTTCATCGATGAATTTATTTAATCTTTACCACAACCTATGCTGTATCATTCTGATTTTGTACATGAGGAAACTAAAGAACAGAGAGGAGTTCAAGACCAGCCTGGCCAACATGGTGAAATCCTGCCTCTACTAAAAAATACAAAAATTAGTTGTGCACCCGTAATCCCAACTACTCGGGAGGCTGAGGCACAGGAATTGCTTGAACCCGGGAGGTGGAGGTTGCAGTGAGCCAAGATCGCGCCACTGAACTCTAGCCTGGGAGACAGAGCGAGACTCCATCACAAAAAAAAAATAACAAAAACAAAAAACCCAGAGAGATGAGGACAAAAAACCCAGAGAGATGAGATACCTTGCTCAAGAGCACACAACCGTGATTTGAACAAAGGAAGTCTAGCTCTGAAGCTTGTGTTCTTTACCAGGGCAATCCTCAAAGTGTACAGCCCTGTGCTAATATTTTTTATGGGGCTCCCATTTACACAAACAATTTTATTAAAATGTATTATACGGTTCATGGGCCCATGAAGGAACAGCGATTTATCAATGAAGATTTAGAATAATGAGTAGAGAGGAGGGGCCTACATGCTTGGTTATTGTCAAATCAGTTCAACCAGAAGACAGTTCCTCATAGTGCCCAGTTACCATATCTTCCTGTGCAGATCCAGGAACCATCTTTCCAGACTTCATTTTCAAATGTTCCATTCCAGGCTAATGTCCTATCTTTCCCGATGATTTGAAAGGAGTAAACCATTGTGGTTCACAATGCCTTGGCTTTTCAATTGGAAATGACATAGATCTTTTTGCCTCTGAAGGTCCTTAATCCAATGTATTTCATCTGGCTACATTATCATTCATGATGCTACATGCTCATCCATCTTCAGCTCATAAAAACTGGCTTCCAATGTGCCTCTCAGAGGCTGTTCCTGGGCTTCACTGGGTGACTGACTTGGGTGTTAATTGCAGGGGAGGGACAGAGTAAAAGAGTCCTGCAACCCCACCCCTCTCCATTGCCCTTGAGTACTGTAGACTAGTGGTGCCTCTGGTTAGAACTTACACAAGAAGAACTGATGCAGGTGGCCAAACACGTGTTCAATTCCAAGAGCAGATGGTAAATCCACAGTGACCATCAGAAGACTCAAGCCCTAAACCTATCCTGGGCCTGCAGTAAGAAAGCCCACTCTCAAAACAGATTATTAGTTATGTTACAAACACGTGCAATGCTCTGTAACTTTTTAAAATGGAATTTGAATACCTCTTGCGTACTTTGCTTAATTTGGTAAAATTCCTAGAAATTTTGCATAGGTTAATAGGAAGCTACCAGAAACCCTTTGAGAAATCGCTTCCCTTGTGGTCCTTGATGTTGCAATTTCCTTAGTAATTAATGATTTGTACTATTTGCATATTTGGGTATTTGTTTTAAAAAACAATTATTTGTGCACTTCCTATGGGTCCTCACTATTTTAATTGTTTCACAAATATCAGTTCATTTCATTTCCATAACAATTCTGTTTCATAAGCACTATCATCATTTCTGTTTATTGAGGAAAAGTCGAGTTAAATAACTTGCTAAAGATTACACAGCTAGTAAGAGACAGAGCTGGGGTCCTTACCTAGACAGTGTGCACACCTAACCACTACACTCACCTGTGTCTACAGGATATAAACAATAGGTCCCCCAAGATGAACTCCTATAGTCATTGCCAAACCAGAAGCTGTCTTTTCTCTCTCTAGGCACCTGTCAAAGAGAAATGTTGATGTCCATGAATTCTTAAACACTTTTTTTACATTTATACATTGTAAATTTGAGGATATTTCTTTCAGGGGTCTTAAAATTTACTGGGTGTGATGGTTAATATTGAGTGTCAACTTGATTGGATTGAAGGATGTAAAGTATTGTTCCTAGATGTGTCTGTGAGGGTGTCACCAAAGAAGATTAACATTTGAGCCAGTGGACTGGAAAAGGCAGACCCACGCCCAATCTGGATGGGCACCATCTAATCAGCTGCCAGCATAGCCAGAATAAAAGCAGAAAGAAGAACATGGAAAGA
>NW_012115855.1:1656561-1660385 GCF_000951035.1 Colobus angolensis palliatus | reverse complement strand
CCCATTTACAAAACAGTCTCCAGCCATGTTTCAAAATCTTGGTTATCTGAATATTGATGATAATTTTATGGTATAAACATTCTACAATACAATGCAAATTAACTCAAAAGAAAAATTGCCAATTTTGCCTTCTATATAAGATGACATAAAGTTATTGAAAAGAATGTTAAAGAACTATCTTATTCACAAAGCCATTGGCAAATAAGCATCTCACAGAATTAGAAGAGTTGACAACTGAAGAAGAGAAATTTGACAAGGATGATGCTACTTGGAAAAGAATGATTTTAATACAAAATGATTAAGAAAAGATCTTGTAAAATATGAGAAAATTCTTGAATATATTTTAAAAGAAAAATGATCCTCTTTCTAGTTTGCAAAGGAAGACAAATGCAAACTTTGCTATCAGATAACTTTGTGGAAAAATTCTACCCCCCCAAAAAGCAATCAGTAGTTAGTTACTCTTTTATTCTAAGAATTATCACAACAGATACAATTATAACCTAAAAGTTTTTAATGTAATATAAAACAATTTTCATAATTTTAGCTTCACTTTTCATAAGATCCTAGTCAAACTTTCTTTTTATTTTCTATTTACTATTAAATGTTGGTTTCCATTTTGTGCAGTTTCACTGTGAAGTGGATCCTTCCTGGTACCAATTATTCTTGGATAATGAGGACTTTCTGTACTTTATCCTGACAGAGCAAGGGCTAAATGGTTACCAAGACGAGATTGCAGACTCATCTTCAACTTCACTTCAGTAAAAAAACTATTCTAAGGACCACAGAGACTGAAATGCAATGAGTTGAAGCACTTTTCACCTTGCTTCCCATTCAAGATTTATGTCCTCATGACAGGTTTGATGAAGGCCCTGCAGCCCTGCAGATAAAGGTTGATGCTGACAGTCCTGGATTTAGCAGAGACTTGGTAAAGACTCAGTTCTCCAGAGTAAACCCAGTTGAATCTGGGTCCTCAAGTAGAAAGGTTTTTTCCTTAGAAAATTCTTCTAAGACTAAATATATTGCATTGCCATGCACAGAGATGTATATTAACTCAGCAAATTCTTAGAAAAACCTCTTCTTTTTCTTTGTCCCAGAAATAGTCTTATTCAGTTCTTACATACTACAGATAGTACTAAAAATGTGGGTGAAATGGTTCCTTGACAAAATCAGATATTTTATTTACTTATAGATGCATCATGGTGTTATATTCTTGCAAATGACTTAATAACAAGTAATTATTTTGTAAAACATCTCATAAAAATGACCTATAAACACATTCAGCTCTCAAGAATTCTGCCTCTCTCACAAAAATAAACTTCCTGTAGATTTTAGAATTTTTTGTTGTATACACTGTACAATAATCTTAGTTGATGAGGAAGTATAAATGCTAAAGATTAATCCTCAATTTAAATAATTTCTTACTTTTGGAAACTTCATTGAAACTGAGCAAATATCTGTTAAAAAGAGTAAAAAATATATTTAAATACTCCACATACTAATATGAAAATAGAAATCTTTCAAAAATAAGTAAGCAGCTTTCTTCTTAGTCAATTATTTTTCCTCCTGGCTACTATAAAATGTGGCTAATAAGTCAATAGCACTTTTCCTAAAAGGTTATAACCAAAAAATATAATCTTTGTTTCTGCTGAACATGAACTGTTTGAGTTTCTTGATGACAAGTCATGCCAATTTCACATCTACTCAAAAGAGACACAGCTCCATTCCTCACAGAGTCAGAAACTATTCCATGTTAATACTATGCAGCCATAAAAAAGGATGAGTTTGTGTCCTTTGTAGGGACATGGATGCATCTGGAAACCATCATTCTCAGCAAACTAAAAACCAAACACCGCATGTTCTCACTCATAGGTGGGAATTGAACAATGAGATCACTTGGACTCGGGAAGGGGAACATCACACACCAGGGCCTATTATGGGGAGAGGGGTGGGGAGGGATGGCATTGGGAGTTATACCTGATGTAAATGATGAGTTGATGGGTGCTGACGAGTTGATGGGTGCAGCACACCAACATGGCACAGGTATACATATGTAACAAACCTGCACATTGTGCACATGTACCCTAGAACTTAAAGTATAATAATGAAAAAAAAAAAAGAAACTATTCCATGTTAAACACAACTTACATTAGAAGACCTTGTGGCAATGATACTTAAAATAACATCATTTAAAATAGTTCTTTAATTCAGAAAACAAAGATTTAAAACAAACAAACAACAACAACAAAAAAGACCAAGCCCACTGAGATGTAGAGCTATGGCAAAATTGTCGCGTGTCCCTACTGGAATATTAGTAATACTAGCATTAAGGCATCTTAATATTAGTCTCCTCTCAATAAATTTTTTTTTTTAGATGGAGTCTTGCTCTGTCACCCAGGCTGGAGTGCAGGGGCGCCATCTCAGCTCACTGCAACCTCCACCTCCCGGGTTCAAGTGATTGTCTCACCTCAGCCTCTCAAGTAGGTGGGACTAGAGGCGCCCACCACCATGTCCAGCTAATTTTTGTATTTTTGGTAGATACAGGCTCTCACCATGTTGGCCAGGCTGGTCTTGAACTCCTGATCTCAGTTGATCCGCCCACCTCGGCCTCGCAAAGTGCTGGGATTACAGGCATGAGCCACCATGCCCGGCCCTCTCAGTAATTTAGATGTTAGTTTGCCGATTTGCCAGTTTTCTTCTTCTTTTGCCTCTCTTTACCTTTGGTTTCCCTCCTTCCAAACATAAGACCCACTGGAGGATCCACTACAAGGAGGATATAACAATTGGAAATGAAACTTGAATTTGTCAGCTTCAACAGTTGTTTGCAACTCTAATTCAAAGAGCTGAATTTAAAATGTTGATAGATTTAGGACCGTTTTTATGCACTTCCATGATTTGTACCATTCCTGGTAAATTGTCTTTTTGTGTGATCAATGTGTACTCTCTTGCACCAAGTGTTAAGAAATGAAACATGCCATTAACTTCATTTTTTTTTTTCAAAAATGCATTTAAATCTAACTCTGATAGAAAACTTAAAGGCAATCGTTACTGGAACTCAAATCTCTATTTCTTTCTATTGTCCCCAGTTACCAGCCAGGATCCCTTTACGGCTTCTACGGTCTTACACAAGGCATAACATTTGGGAAACTCCACTTCTCTGTGGCCCATTCTTGCCAAACTTGATATTGATTACACTTGCCTATGGCTTTGTAGGCCTTGGAAGCTGTATCACAGTTTGGGTGCCACCCCTTAGACAGGAGGGTGCAGTGCTTTGGGATCACCTGCTGGAGATGGGCACTCCCGCCTGCTCCTCTGAGGTTCTATACCCTTCTTCAGTTGCTAAAAGTAAAAATCTAACTACTGTTCCCTTCTTGTCTAGATTAATCTTTCTCTCTCATCCCTTATCTTCTCCTTCACCCCCAAATTGGTTACCTGTCTCTCTTTCTTCTGTCAAAAACTCTCAATTATTTTGTTTTCAAAAACAAAACCCAGAAAGAGAGACTGTCCTCAGGCAACTTCCACTTGACTTTGAAACATAAAATTCCCCAAGAAGGAAATCCCAAACTCCATCACTCTTCTTGGAAAAATATAAAGAAATAAATAAACAAGAAAAGTCAAATATAATAGATCTCAATAATGATCAATTATGATGTGGTTTATAATTAGAAAAACAATAACAAGCATAAAAATGCAAAAAATGCAATGAGTAAGATGATGAATAAAGAACATCAAATGGAGGTGGAAAAAGTTGGTTTTGGCCATCATTAAAAACTAAGTTGTTTCAATTTAATCTGAGCTCAGATTTCTCTTTTTTTTTTTTTTTTTTT
>NW_012115855.1:1639949-1656285 GCF_000951035.1 Colobus angolensis palliatus | reverse complement strand
CTCGTGATCCGCCCGTCTCGGCCTCCCAAAGTGCTGGGATTACAGGCTTGAGCCACCGCGCCCGGCCATTTTTGTATTTTTAGTAGAGATGGGATTTGCCGTCTTGGTCAGGCTGGTTTCAAACTCCCGACCTCATGATCCCCCTGCTTTGGCCTCCCAAAGTGCTGGGATTATAGCCGGCCTGAGCTCAGATTGCTGACAAAGACTGTGTTCACATGATTGCTGGATTCCACACTCCCCAATTCAAAAGAGAATCTCCAGCTTTGATATTTAATTGTGGCCTTCAAAAATCAATTCCAGCAACATTCAATATTCCTTCAAGGAAAGGCATTGATATGGTTTGGCTCTGTGTCCCCACCCAAATCTCATCTTGAATTATAACCCCCACATGTTGAGGGAGGGACATGGTGGGAGGTGATTGAATTATGGGGGCAGTTCCCCCATGCTGTTCTCATGATAGTGAGTGAATTCTCACGAGATCTGATGGTTTTAAAGTGTGGCACTTCCTCGCTCTCACTCTCTCCAGCTGCCATATAAGACGTGCCTTGCTTCATTTCCTGAGGCCTCCCGAGCCATGCAGAACTGTGAGTCAGTTAAAGCTACTTTCTTTATAAATTGCCTACTCTCAGATAGTATCTTTACAGCAGTATGAAAACAGACTAATACAGGCATGTACAGCAAATGTCCTTCAAAATCACCAAGTGCAAATCCTTGGAACCTATTTGAGACTACTGCTTCATGCCATATTGATGATTTTGCATGGTTATAGGAGTCTACACACTCAGGCCCAACACATGACCTAACCAGAATCAAATATTCTTTCAGTCATTGTCCAGTTAAAAATGTCCATCTCACCCAGATGCAAGGCAGCAGTTGGTACCCTGTGCTCTCACTGGCCCTGCCAGTGGCCCAGCCTCTTAGGCCTTAATCCCTAACCCTGATCCCTTTCCCCAGGATTTCTCTGCAGCTTGATGTTTCAGGAACCAGGCTCTTGTAAACAATTCTCACCACACGCTTTCTGTGAAAGAGTTGGCAGCAGGGACTGACAGTGTTGGGGGGTAGGGGACACAGGTTCCTGCCCCCCTTTGCTGGGCAGATGATTTTCTGGTAACATCAGGCTGGAACTGATGGGACTTGTTTGGAAGTTGAGCTGTTGGGGCAGCTGTTTCTGTCCTCATGCACGTGACCAGGCAAAGCCAGCTCAACAAACAGCCTGGTGCATGAGCTCACCGCTGTGGCCAAAGATCTGGGCATGGAGGCAGCAGACCCCTTCCCTGTCCAGTTATAAACACATTTGTCCAACTTATATCCGAGGTGGGGGCCCCTGAGGGTCTAATTCCTACAAGCCAAGTGTCTGGCTAGAAAACTTCCGTTGTTGGGACAGCGGAGGGGAAGAGAAGTTCTGAAAGTGAATATCAAAGAGTCTCTGGGTATGTCGGGGATAAGGGTTGCAGCCTCATGTTCTGTAAGACCAAGGGGGGCTAGGACACTGGCCCTCGATGGCAGGGCCCTAGCGTGCTGGGCATACCGTGCTGTGTCTGGTGAAACCCAACTTCCCCAGGGCTCCTCACCCCTGCGGAACAGCCTTCCAGGCTGGGCACCTGTTCTGCCTCCTGTTCCTTCTGCTTTTTTCAAAAAAACAAATTCCATCTCAGGACTGCCACCCCTTCTCAGCCTCTGTCATGTGCCCCACTTTCTGGTTCACCTCATTTCAAGGGCCTTGTTTGTGTCTGTCCCTGGCAGAAGCCTTGAGGACAGGTGAGTGAATCGCTTACCTGACTGGCCCCTGTCTGGCTCCAGGTTGTCTTTCAGTGGCTCTGGTTATTGCCACAAGCATCACTTTGTCACTGTCATCCCTGGGGAAAATCATCCCATCCTGAATAAATCCAGACAAATTATCCATAGAATGCTTTTCTTTAAATATTTATTCCAGTTTGTCTAATTCACCTTGGGCTGCATGCTAGGTGAAGCTCTTCTCCAGGCCCTCCGGGAGAGCTGGCAGCTCTGTTTTCAACATTGCACTTGGTTCTGAGGGCTCACCTCTGCTCTGCACCCCACTTGAGGCACAGCTCCATTTTGTCATTTAGAATTTTTGTTATTTAGTGGTATAAACCTGCATAACAACCCTCAGCAATCCTAGACAAAGCATTCTAAATTGAGCAGGTCATGACTAGGGAGACCTTAAAATCATCCCAATCAAAACCTGCTGAGTGAAAGGGGAGATACTGATCTCCCTGGGACAAGTGTCTAGCGGGACCATCCTGGGCAATCTAAAACTATCACCACCTTAGTTGGGACTGACGCTCTGAGAAGTGCTACCCTGGCCGATTTCTCTTTATTTTTTAAAGACTGACCTCGACTTTCCATTAAACCTCCATTTCTACTGATAGTTGAAAAAACTTAATTTTGCCATTTAAGAATAGCTTGATTCAAATTTAAAACATGACCCAATCTCTCTAGAGACTCACACTTGGACTCTCGGTGCCCATCTCTCCTCCTTCCCTTCTCCTGGTAACGTCTGGGTGCTGGTGGACGTTTCCTGAAGATTGTCCATTTCAGTGAGGATCCTTTGGGTTGAGGGCTATTTGGCAGTCACTGCTGTGCCTGTTGAATTTGGCTGATGGGCAGCCCAGCAGTCTAGGTCATTAGGCACAGGGCCCTGCCCTCAATGTGTCTGCTGCCCAAATGGCTCCACTGGCGTACCTCCCATTTTGTTTTCAGCATGCTTGAAGCCCAGGGTCACCTGCCCTGCTACTTAGGCTCCACACTGCTACAGTTTCCTCCCAGGTCCACCTCTGTTTAGAGTCAGGCTGGCTGGAGAGGATTCACCTCTCAGCCTTGCTTCAGGGCCTCCTTGACTTCCTCTGGAGCACGTCCTGGAAGATATACTACAGACTCTGTCAGGGCACGGGAGAATATCTATACTTTTTGGGTACCATGCATGGGCTCTGGGTGAAAGAGATGGGTTGAAGAGGTGTTTTTTAAGCTGTTAAATCCATGATCTACTGCTCTTCTTTTTTTGACCCTTCAGTTACTTTGTTCACTGCTCCAATGGATTTATCTATTTTAACTTTTTTTTTTTTTTCAAAGACAGGGTATTGCTCTTTTTTTTTTTTTTTTTTTCAAAGACAAGCCCTATCCCCAGGCTAGAATGCAGTGGTGTGATCATAGCTCACTGCAGCCTCGAACTCCTGGGCTCATGGGCTCAAGGGATCCTCCTGCCTTAGCCTCCTGAGTAGCTGGGACCACAGGCATAGTGCCATTGCATCTGGCTAATTTTTTTTTTTTAAGTTTTTTGTAGAAATGAGACATCTCACTTTGTTGTCCAGACTGGTCTCAAACTTCTGACTTCAAAGGATCCTCCCCTACGTTAACTCTCTTCATCTTCACAGCAACCTTATAAGCACATTCTATTGACACCCTGAGGTTAGGGATGAAGAAACAGGTGTAGTGAATGGGTGATTTGCCTAAGGTCAAGCAACAAATCAGAAACAGGTAGGATTTGAGCCCAGGAATCCTCGTATCAGAATCTGTACTCAGGAACACTAGGCGGAGAGAAAATTCTTGAACTTTGAGCATAGGCTGTTAAAATGTGATTATTCAACAAGAAATTTCTCTTCTAAATAAATTATTTAGATGTTAAAAATTCTTCTGACATGAACAAATACTCTTGACACTCAATAGTTCAGAGAATCTAGGTCAGACCTTTTACTCTGCTAACCTAGTTCTTCACTAAAAAGCAACATCTACTACCATTATTACCAATAATTAAAATAATAATGGCAATCACTTCATGAACCTGCTGCTTATAAACTTCACTGATATGACAATATATTAAATGTAGTTTCTTCAGACTTGGGAGCCTGACCTCTAGTGTCTTATGATTTTAATTAGTTGGATGTTAGTAAATATTGGGATAGTTTTTAGTGCTTTAAATATTTTTTAGTAAAAAGTCTTCTCCTTGAATACTTGTGATATTTTTCATTCTTTTTTCCTTTCTTCCTTTAAGAAAGCAAATATTTATTTCAGATACAGAGAAATTAGTCACTCTGTTTTCAATGTTCCTTTATTTTTACATCTCTAATTTAATCTTGTACTAATTCCAAAAAACAATTGTGCAATTTTGGGTTTTTCTGAAATACGTCTCATTCATTCCCTAAAGCTTTGGAAATGCTCCACGGTGCTCCTTTCCCCAAGCCTTTTTGCATTTTAAAAAATTCCCTTTCTGTTTTAGAGCCAAGCTTTGCCCTTCTCCCAAACTTCTATATTTTGAAAATACTCTTGTCTTATTTTCTAATGATTGGGTGAATTTCATTTCTACACTTTTTTATTTTTTTTCCCTGGATTGTTTTGGTGATTCAATTTCTGGGCTCCAAATGTATAGTTGCCAGATTTTTACTGCTATTGGCCATAAAATCCTGCCCAGTCACTGGGCTGTAAAAAAGCAGATGCAAAATTGCTCCGACTGCCGGCTGCCAGCTGTGCAGCCCCACAGCCAGAGCCTGAGACGCCATATTCTTCCCACTTTCCTTAGATTCAGGAGCCCATTCAATATGCATTGCCTATGTCATGACCTACATAGCTGCCTGTCAGTAACCGCCTGAGGTCTCCTATTTGTGTAAATAAGTTAGTTTCATTTTCATTTTGTTTGAACTTCCACATTGCCCTACATAGAGAATGTTTTCTTTATCTTTTCCCATTGAGCTGTAAATAATTGTTACACTAATCTTGCAGATACAATAATGCTGCATTGGTTCTGGTGTGTCAGGTTCAGTTCACAGGAGCTACTCTCTTCTTCAAAGCAAGCAGCATCAGCATACTGATCCTCGGCTGGAATTCAGAGACCCGGAGACCTGGGCAGGAGACAGAAGCAGCATTGTGTGAAAGGAAGAAAGAGAAACAAGAGGCAGCATCCAGGGTGTGAAACCAAAATAATATCATCTGTCTTGTCCAATTGAACTGACAATGCAAGGGGGCCAACCAGAGAAAGAATCTATATGGTAAGCAATGGAGTAGAAACCAGATCAGATGAATGGCCATCATGCACCTTTATTTTCTCATTGGATTCTCATGGTCTCACCTCCATGAAGAGACAGAACTAGAATTTGACCCATGCAGTGTGACCAGAGGGCCTGGACGCCAAGTCTCTGCTTGACTGCCCTGGTTTACGGTCTTAGAGAGGTTATTTTCTGCCCAAGAGCATCCATTAGTACATGGGAATCCAGACTTGGAACAGGCTGTCTGGCTCCAGAGTCCTCTAGGTTTCCAAATATTCTACTGAGATTGAGGCAAAGGCTCAGAAAACATCCCCCGAGCTGGAAAGGGCTGTTGTAATTGGTTTTCATAGGACATCTGTATAGTGGGCGGCTGATCCAGCTTGTACACAGTCTCAGTGAGGGTGATTTTTTTTAAGGGTTGTGTTTTTGCTTATATCACGGCCCTTTAGAGTACTCATTTGATTGCCTTGTAGTGGTTGTTATTTTTCTTTTATTTTGAGTGGATATGTTATTTTCTTTTCTGGCTGCTTCTTTTCCCGCCATTTTGGGGTTTGACCCAGTTTACTACAAAATATAGATGTTCTTAGTAATTTTTTTCATGTATTCAAGCCTCTTCTAGTGTGTTCATGTGTTGAATGTTAAAGCTTCTGTCTTACCCCGAAGTTTATATGGTTATATGATTATATCTCTCCCTTTACCCTTTCTTTGGAATTGAGTTTTAAAAAATTAATAGACTTCATTTCTTTTTAGCAATTTTAGGCTTACAGAAAAACTGGGTAGAAAATACAGAGCTCCTATATTCACCTCCCCTACTCCCACACACCACTTGTGGAAAAGACTATCTTTTTTCCACTAAATTGAGTTTTATCTTTCATCAAATATCATCAAATTGACCTTATTTGTGTGGGTCTGTTTCTAGGCTCCGTATTCTGCTCCATTTATCTGTCTATTCTTTCACCAATACCATGCTGTCTTGATTATTGTAGCTTTATAGTACTTCCTGGAGTTGGATACTGTAAGGCCTCTGATAGTATTCTTTTTTTTCTTACTTAATGAAACCCAATACTGGGTTGGCTATTCTGGGTCTTTTGCCTTTCCATACAAACTTTAGAACTAGTTTGTCAAAATTAAAAAAAAAAAAAATTTAAACCCTTACTGGTATTTGGATTGGAATTTCATTTAATCTATAGATCCAGTTGGGAAGAAGGGATATTTGACAATATTTAAATCTTATCCATGTCCATGGTATATCTCTCCATTTATTCACATATTCTTTGGTTGCTTTCATCAGAGGTTTATAGCTTTTGTCATATAAATCTTATACATATTTTGTTAGATTTATACCCATTTTTGGTGTGAATGTAAATGGCATTATTTCTTAATTTCAAATTTCAGTTGTTCATTGTTGATATATAAGAAAGCAATTAACTTTTAAATATTAATCTTGTATCTGCCAACATTTCCATAATAGCTTACTAATTCCAGAAGGGGATTTTTGTTGTTGCTGATTCTTTGGGATTTTCTACATAGACAATCTATATACAAAGACAGCTTTGTTTCTTTCTTCCCAATCTGTATGCTTTTAATTTCTTTTTCTTGCTTATTGCACTAGTTAGGACTTCCAGTATGATCTAAAACAAGACTAGTGAGAGCAGATATTTTTGCCTTCCTAAATTGAAAGGAAAGCATCTAGTTTCTCATCATTAAGTATGATGTTAGCTGTAGATTTTTGGTACATGTCCTTTATCAGTTTGAGAAAGTTTTCCTCTATTCCTAGTTTGCTTGGAGTTTTTACCATAAGTGGACGTTGGATTTCGTTAAATGCTTTTTCTGCATCTATTGATATGATCATATAATTTTTCTTCTTTAGTCTGTTGTTGTGATTGAATACATTATGATTTTCAAACATTGAACTAGTCCTGCATATCTGGAGTAAATCCCATTTGGGTCATGGTGTATTGTTTGTTTTATACATTGTTGGGTTCAATTTACTAATATTTTCTTGACGATTTTTGCATCCATTTTCCTGAGAGATACTAGTCTATTGTTTTCCTTTCCTGTAATGCCTTTATCTGGTTTTGGCATTAAGGTTAGGCTGGTTTCATCGAATGAATTATAAAGTATTTTTCTCTGTTTCTCCTTTCTCCTTGTTTCTTTTTACTTCTAGCTTTTTTTTCCTCATGCATCCAAAAACGGTCAATAATTCTAAACTCAAGTCTGTTAACCATGGCTTGCCTCACCCCATATGTTGCATCATATTTTATGCAAGGAAACAGAGACAACTATTGCTTTTAATCATTTTGTGTCCGGATGCTTTAACACTGTGGCTTCTTTTTGTAAAACTCCCATCTAAGCCAGAAATGTCTTATTATCAGCAATAGCATAAAGAAAAATTTTCTGAAAGTCATATTTGTCTTGGATATCATCTCGAGACCAATTGTCAATAATTCTGTTTTTTTGGCATCATTGTAAATCAAGCCAAGTAGCTTTCAGAAAGTTTCCCTTATAGGAATAATGCTACACTGAAGGGATGCATACTCAGAGAAGAAGCAGCCTTTTGTAAGGAAAGTTTCTCTGAATAAAACTGTCTTTAAAAGACTTTGCAACAACAAAAAAGAGCTAGCTTCTGCAGGAGGAAGACAAAAACAACTCTGACTCTAAATCCAAGGCCAGTGACACCATGCTGCACATAATGCAGTTTCTTTTTTGCAACAGTAAGAACATGAGCACAAAGGGAACATTTATGAGAGCCAACATGATCAATTTGAGGAAAATAGCAGTTAGAAACTGCAATCCAATTTTTTTTTCTGTCTAGAGAATCAGTGAACCACAAACATCTAATAAATCGGTCAATTATATACAGATGCCAGGCTGTACAAAAGATGTATATTAGTTTTAGCAAATCATGACCATCTCATAGAGATTTTATGACAGAAAGTTCTGCTGATTAAAATGTCAGTATAAAACATTACCTTTCATTCAAATAGCTAGTCCAGACTCACCCTCTGTAATGATGGAATGTAATAATTAGAGAGTAGGCAAAGCCCACATGTTAGCAAACAACAACAAAAATAATCAGACTGCTCAAAGAAAATGAAAGAGCTGGTGAAGCACAACTGAGGTGGTCTTGGGCTTAGCTACCCAGTGAAAGCATCCAGAGTAACACCCAGGTACTCAGACGGCAGGCACTGCGCATGTTTCCATGACAACGCCAAAGACCTGGCTGGAGACTTATCACTGGGGTTGCAGAGTTGGGATTTCTCTGAAAGAAGAATAATTGTGTTTTAATTAAAGAAATATTTTTTAAAGTATAACTCTTAATTTTAATTAACTAATTAATATTTTAATAGTATTAATTTTTAATGTTAATACCATTAATTAATAGTTTTAAAATTGGTATTCCTGCTTGAGCCCAGGAGTTCAAGGCTACAATGAGCCATGATTGTGCCAGTGCACTTCAGCTTGGGCAACAGAGCAAGACCCTGTTTCTAAAATAAATAAATACAATTTAAAAATAAATATAAAAAATTTTTATCCCTAATTTTAAAAGTTAGCAATCATTTAAAAAGCCTTGGAGTTTTTCCTTGGCCTCACTGCCTGGGGTACCATGGTACAGCACGGCAAGGTCCCCTTTATATTCCACAGTAAGATGTTCTAGCATAGATGTGGGCAGAGGCTTCCTGACTTCCCAGCAGGGCCTGCTTCATTTGTACTCCCAGCCACATGGCCCCAAGAGTAACTCTGGGTCTGAGTGAAAAAACCCTTTATAGAGAGGTGCTCCTAGCATTAATGGACCAGATGAAAGTCTTCACGTAGAATTTTCCCCACTCCCCCTTTTTGGATCTTGCACCTTTATTTGTATCATCTTCCCCCATTGTCCTCAGTCCTGACTATTCAGGCAACAAAAAGGATATCTCTCTTTGGCTTCTTTCCTCATTATGTGGGAAAATTCAGTGGAAAATCCACAGGCGTCCTAATATATTCAATAATGAGAAATGCTGTGCTCAGCACTTGTCTCCAGATCTTGAGTGACACTCTGTCCCAGAATGCTGTGGTCAGTTGCTGTTAGGAACTAAATGTCCGTGTTCCACCCAAAATTCATGTTCTGAAGTCCTAACCTCCAGTGTTGCTGTATTTGGAAAGGGGCCCTGAAGAATTAATTAAGATTCAATAAGGTCATAAGAGTTGGCCCTGATCTGATAGGATTAGTGTCCCTAGGAGAAGAGACACCCAGAGCTCTCTCCCCATTCCCGCATCATGAGCATGCACTGATGAAAGGCCATGTGGGAACCCAGTGAACAGGCAACCAGGTGACCGTCTGCAAGCCAGAGAGTCCTCACCAGAAACCAAGTCATCAGAACCTTGATCTTGGACTTCCAGCCTCCAGAACTTTGAGAAAATAAGTTTTTGTGGTTTAAGGCCCCCAGTCTATGTTGTCTATGTTATTTTGTTGGGGCAGCCCAAGCTGGCGAATATAATGGCATCAGAGAGGGAGACAGCCATCACATAAGACTCCCTCCATCAGACACGAATGGTATCAGCCAGGCAGTCCCAGAAGCCTGCAAGAGAAAAGCACCATTCACTGACCCTCGTGTTTGGAGTGATGGTATGTTCTCTCATACATACAAATGTGTCTAGAAATCCCAAGGTAAGACAGCATGTCTAGTGAGTTCTGGAGAATGACTGCCCTGTGTCTACTTGGCTTATGTGATGGAGGCTACTGGAGCCTGAGGATACAATTGTCGGACACATTGAATAACATCTGACAGATGGAGCACAGATGTGCAGTGACTTCCACCAAGGTCAGGCAACCTGTGGATAATCAGAAAAGAAACCATTAGGGATGCAAAATCAAACTCTGCTTTTCTTCTTGATGCTTGGGCACCACATTGGGCAACAAAGTAGAGAATTTATTTTGACTTCTTTAGTCCCATCAAGTCCCGTGGTTCTCTCTGACACCCCTCGCCACCTCATTTCTTCATCTGCAGCCTGTGCTGGGATGCTAGGCTGTTCCTCCCATTAGGAGCATCTCAGTGGGAGTAGATTCAAGTAGAAGGAGAGAGGAATCTGCATGCATTGGTGGTGATTTGTTCATTTCTTAGAGGAATCAGTAACATCTTGATTGATGCATTCTTAGTTTAGTGCTCTGGTTGTTAATGCTTACTGAGAATATTCTTTTCTTCAATTTTTGTCTCTTTCTTGTTTTCCATCATCCAAGTCAAAATTCTTAGAGTTCTTTGACCCTGAATATATTTTCAACTTATGAACTATAATACATTGAAATCTAAACTCCATGTGTTGTTAAAGTATATCACAGGTGACACTGTTGTAGCTATTCATTTTAAAATAAATGTCTCTAGGGAGCTTAGGATTCATCCTTGTGTTAGTCAGGGTTCTCTAGAGGGATAGAACTAATAGGATAGATGTATGAAGGGTGTTTGTTAAGGGGGATTGACTCACACGATCCCAAGGTAAAGTCTCATAATAGGCCGTCTGCAAGCTGAGGAGCAAGGAAGCCAGTGGTGGATTAGTCTGAGTCCCAAAACCTCAAAAGTAGGGAAACTGACAGTGCAGGCTTCAGTCTGTGGCCAAAGGCTGGAGAACCCCTGGCAAACCACTGGTGTAAGTCCAGGAGTCCAAAAGCTGAAGAACTTGGAGTCTGATGATGTTTGAGGGCAGGAAGCATCCAGTACGGGAGAAAGATGGAGTCTGGAAGACTCAGCAAGTCAAGACCTTCCACATTCTTCTACCTGCTTTATTCTAGCCATGCTGGCAGCTGATTAGAAGGTGCCCATCCAGATTGAGGGTGGGTCTGCCTCTCCCAGTCCATTGACTCGAATGTTAATCTCCTTTGGCAACACCCTCACAGACATACCCAGGAACAATACTTTGCATCCTTCAATCCAATCAAGTTGACACTCAATAGTAACCATCACAGTCCTTCATGACTCTTCAAATGCTGTCTTCTTTGAAGGAAACACTGTGTATGGACCTCCTTAATTTTTCACTCTAGCAGTTCTGTTGAAAGCACATCCACCTGATAGCAATGTGCTGGTAAATGTTTAACAATTGGTGCTCTTGGGGTGTTTGCCAATTTCTATGGTGTATAATAAATATCCCCACTATTTATTAACTTATTTTGAGCCACCAATATGGTGTCACTGAATGTGAAATTGGGAGGAGAGTCATACAATTGGCTCTCCAGCCCCTGCACGCTATGGATAGGGGGTCTAATTAACTCTGCACCTGACCTTTGACAAGAGCCCAGATCCTAGGAGTTTCTTGTCACTTAAAATCAACCTTTATTAGAAGGTTCGCTTAAGCCCAGGAGTTCCAGGCTCCAGTGATCTATGATTGCACCACTGCACTCCAGCCTGAGCAACAGGCTGAGCAACTAAAAAACAAACAAACAAACAAACAAAAACAATAGCCTTTGTTACCTGACCTCACATACGAGATGCATGCAGTGGCTCCCCAAACATGATGGAGAAAATATAACAAGGATTTTAAAACACAGGAAAATGGGAGAGTTTTCCCACACCCTTCTTCCCCCAGGCCTCATCCTGACCTCTTTAGCTCAGAAACAATATTTCACCATAGAGAACCATTTCCACCATGCCTATATGATCCAGTTCATTTATTAAACACTGATAAGTACAATTTTCTGCTTCAGTGGAAAGTGGAATGACATTGGTGAAATAGTGATATATATTCAATTTGATTATAAAAATAAAAAAAGAGTAAAAGACTTTCTGTTGCATGTTCATGTCAAAAGCGAGAAACCGGTTGATTGTGTCTGGTATATCAAACATCTAATGGTTAGTGCTTAGGGCTGCCACAGTGGTTTTCTCTCTAGAGCTGTTCTGCGCTGGGGTTTCTGGGATTGTTCCTGGCTGTCCAGCCCCGTGCCTAGCTCTCCAGCATTCCCAAAATTCTGTGGGCTGCCCACTATTCTTTGAACAACTCTCTTTTCTGCTAACTTGAACCAAGTTGGCTTTTGTTGCAACTCAGAACTCAGGCTCTAGGGCAAGACAGCTTTGGTTCAAATTCCAGATGCCTCAGTTACTAGCTTTGTGTCTTTAGGCAAATTTCTCTCCACAAATTCACCATCTATAAAAGGGGGATAATACTTCCCATTAAGTTATTATGATGCTTAAATGAATTAATGCATGCACATCTTATAGAACAGTGCCAGGCTCATAGTAAGCCCTCAATAACTGTTAGCTATTATCATCATGTTGGGTACATTACAGCAAAATTTGGTTGACGTCAACCAATTCCAAATATGAAGAGAAAACGAATAGCCGTGAAGTCACTGCTTTCGTGTCACATATTTTACATGTTCTCAAACATAAGAAACCTCTTCATAGTATAATAGCTTCAAACTTGGTATAGAACAGAGAATATGTATTTACTTTTTCCATGGTAATCAGCAGTTTAGAAGTTGATCACTCTTTAAATCCAGCATCTGTTAATGTTTAAAGCAATTCATAGTTTTCCTTGGAGCACATGATTTTGGACAAAGACAACAACAAACAAAAGTGCCAAAACGGGCTCACTGGCCTGTTTGCATAAAATGAAATAATTTCAACAAATTCTTTGTATGTGCTATGTATGTACTTATTCCATTCTATGTTAACAAAAGCTTTTATTGTCCTCCTCAAAAATTCCTCTGATATTTGCCTTTCAAATTCTGGAATGGCAATGCTAATTTTAATGTCACATTCTTATTTCCTTCTTGGCAAAATGTATTGTTTTGCTTTAGTGTTCCGAATATTTTTTAAATGTTTCCAACATTTTTAACACATGGGCAATTTGAAAAACTCTAGCCTTTTACTTTTTTTTTCTGTTTCTTTTGATTTAATAAAATTAGGAAGGAAATCCTTGCATTTTCTTTTTTCTTTTCTTTTCTTTTCTTTCTTTTTGAGACAGAGTCTTGCTCTGTCACTTGGGCTGGAGTGTAGTGCCATGATCACAGCTCACTGCCGCCTCAACCTCCCAAGTTCAAGCGATCCTCTAACTTCAGCCTCCCAAGTAGCTTGGACCACAGGTACATGCCGCCACGCCTGGCTAATTTTTTATTTTTTTTATAGAGATGGGGTCTCCCTATGTTGCCTGGGCTGGTCTTGAACTCCTAGGCTCAAGCAATCCTTCCACCTTGACTTCCCAAAGTGCTAGGATTACAGGCATGAGCCACCACACCTTGCATTTTTCTAAAGCCTATTTTACAATTATCTTTTTGGTTGGTTCGAAAGTAACTGTGGTTTTCCCCACTACTTTTAATAGTGAGCTAGTGGCTTTTATACAGATGATTTATCTATTCATTCAACAAATAGAGCCCTTATTTGGAGCAGGGCTGGGCTAATGCCAGGATGTTTTGATGAACAAAGGATGACCCCATCCTCAAAGAGTTTACAGTATGGTAGGAAGAGAGAGAGAAATAGGCTGTTCCCATAACCCACCATTAGAGGTAAGTTCTAGGTAAGTTCATGATGCTCGGAGAACACAGCAGAAGGGCACCTAATCCAAACTCAGGGGATCAGGAAAGGATTCTCAGAGGAAATGACATTTCTCAGAGACGTGTACAGTAACTAGGATTTAGCCAATATAGAATGATATTTTTCTTTAACTTTCTTGTGGAAGGGTGTATACTACATCATGTTCTGAATATGTTTTATAAATTTTTTTAAAAAAGAATAAATTTTAATGTCTTATAAACATTCCATTTCTTTCGAAAAGCAGGATGTAAATATAGTGGATTCCATAATTGAGAACTTTACACATATTTGCAGCATTAATTGTACTCCTGGTTCCAAATTTCTGAAATATTTTATATATATGTCTTGGTCAGTTGGGGCTACTATGAAAAACATCATAGAATGAGAGGCATCAACAACAAACACTTATTTCTCACTGTTCTGGAGCCTGGAAGTCTGAAATCAGGATGCCAGCATGGTCAGGTTCTTGGTAAGCGTCTTCCTGACTTGTAGATACCTGCCTTTTAGTTGTATCCTCACATGGCAAAGACAGAGAGAAGGCTCCGGTCTTTTCATCTTTTTATAAAGGCACTAATCCACCATGGGGGCTGTACTCTCATGACCTCGTCTAAACCTATTTACCTTTCACAGGCCACACCTCCAATACCATCTCATGGGAGATTAGGGATTCAACATATGGATTTTGGAAGGACATGGTCCGTAACAATGCTCTATTGCGTTTATTTCTCTTCTCTTCTCTTCTCTCTCTTCTCTTCTCTTTTTTCTACAGTCTCACTGTGTTACCCAGGCTGGAGTGCAGTGGCATGACCTTGGCTCACTGCAACCTCTGCTTCCTGGGTTCAAGCGATTCTCGTGCCTCAGACTTCCGAGTAGCAGGGATTACAGGCATGTGCCACCATGCTGTCTAATTTTTGTATTTTACTAGAGATGAGGTTTTGCTATGTTGGCCAGGCTGGTCTTGAACTCCTGACCTCAAATGATCTGCTGGCTGCAGCCTCCCAACATGCTAGGATTACAGGCCTGTGCCACTGTGGCTGGCCATGTTTATTTTCCTTATGTGAGAAATAAAGAAGTTTATTTTAGTCACATGGTTCCCTACTAATAAACTACATTCACTACATTCACTAAGATGAAACATTGAATTTTTAAGCCCAATACACATTAACTAACTTCAAGGCAATTTCTCTAACTCACAATGAAAATTCACGCATAAAATTAAACATAAGTTTTTAAATTACAAAATAGAGGTAACAAAATTATTTTCCACTTTTGCTCATACTTCTGCAATGTATGCAGTGGCTATTTTTTAAAAATAACATCTTTGAAGAAATTTTTTTTGAGACGGAGTCTCGCTCTGTCACCAGTTTGGAGTGCAGTGACACAATCTCTGGTCACTGCAACCTCGGCGTCCCAGGTTCAAGCAATTCTCTTGCCTCAGCCTCCTCAAGTAGCTGGGATTACATGTGCCTGCCATCACGCCTGGCTATTTTTTGTATTTTCAGTAGAGACAGGGTTTCACTGTGTTGGCCAGGCTGGTCTCGAACTCCTGACCTCAGGTGATCCACCCGTCTTGGCCTCCCAAAGTGCTAAGATTACAGGCGTGAGCTACCATGCTCAGTCTTTGAGGAAATTTTGCACCCAGTGCTTATATTTGTTTTGAAACGTTACATTTTTCATATTGTTCTAACATGCTAAAATATGACATATCAAAATTGTTTACTCTCATCAATTTTGCCTGTCCCGCCTTCCTGCAGCATAGTGTTTCACTGGTTAACCCTGACTAGATCAACCTTCTACTTGCCAAATGTTGAATCTGTCCTTTCAACCAGCTTGTCAATTGACATTTTATTCATAGCCACAAACTTCAAAAGGCACTCAATACTGCTGTGTACTCCTGTTTTCTAGGAAGTTTATTATTCTCCTCTGTGATAATATTTTAAATCCTCCTTCTCTGCTTAAACAGCCCATGCACCCTATCCCTCCCCACCCTCAGCTGGTGACTCTGTCTTATTTTTCACCATAGTAACAGAAAAATCATAGAAACAAATCTCACAATCATAAATGCTGGTATGAGAAAATATACTTATTTTTCTGTAACCGAATGAGTTTTGCCTCTAATTCTCATTCCACTGATGATTCAGAAAATTGAATTCCAGATTTCTTTAGTCACTTTAGATTTTCTCAATATTTTCAAACTCAGTCCATTCAGGACTATACAAGTCTTTATTCTTCCCAGAGTGACATTTAAGATCCAGGAGGTTTACATCGCATAATCAGGAAAAGGCATATATTCTACTTTTGAACACTGAAAAAACCTGGAAAGAATGACCAACAGTAGCAATGTTGATTTAGATATAGTTTCTCACTAAAATGTACCAGGACTTCTAAATTCAAAACTACAGGGTGTTCTACTTAATTTTTTCAATATGAAACTTGTTCCTCCGTTCACCCATACCACAAATCCTGATTGTCAAGAATGGGGATGATAAATGAGAATTTCACATAATTACTCATTTGGCTTATTCTAAATTACACATAAAACAATCTAAGATTAACAATGCCAGTGTTTTCAGCAATATGATTATGAAAATACTTTTACTTTTATTTTTCTGAGAATTCTTTCCATTTGTTTTAGTTTTTCTATTTCTGTATTATCAGAAATTACATTAACTTACTTTTTTCTCTTCCTTCCAATTCTCAGTCTGTTAATTCTCCATATAATTATATATTTAGAGCTTACCACTAGTCTTTATGTTTATTTTTTTTTTTTCTATGATTCTCCAGTTTCTCAAGGAAGAACTGATGGGAACAGTATTTTCTGAATTTTAAAATTTTGTTTTT
>NW_012115855.1:1596295-1629964 GCF_000951035.1 Colobus angolensis palliatus | reverse complement strand
AAATGCAGAAATCACCGGTCTTCTGTGTCCTTCGCGCTGGGAGTTGGAGACTGCAGCTGTTCCTATTCGGCCATCTTGCTCCGCCCCCCTAAAATTTTGATCATAGTTTGTCTGTGGTCTTTAGCACTTGGCAGCCATTTTGGCTAGATATAAAATTCTTGGTTCCACACTTCCTTTTTTGGAGCATCTTAAATGTTATATTCCATTTTTCTAGCCTAAAGCATTGCTGTCAAACCTTTATAGGGCAATCTATTTTATTTCCCTCATTTAGGTGACCTGGCCTTTTTCTAAATGCTCAAGGAATTTTTTAAGTCCAATTATTTAATTAGAATCTATTTCAATATTGGTCACTCTGGGTTGGTTTTTCTGAGTATTGCACTGTACCTTTTCAATATGTAGTATTAATGTTTTTATTAGAATAAGAAAATGTTTCCTTTATTTTTCATAGTTCTTATTGTTTGATCTGTTCTCTAAATTTGGTTTTCTTCTTCAGAGCTTCCTATTACATGAATGTTGGATCTTTCTTGCCTGCCTTCTGTATTGGCGGCTTTCTTTATAACCCTTTCTACCTCTTTATTCTTTCATTATTTTCTTTTTTTTTTTTTTTTGAGACGGAGTCTCGCTCTGTCACCCAGGCTGGAGTGCTGTGGCCGGATCTCAGCTCACTGCAAGCTCCGCCTCCTGGGTTCACGCCATTCTCCTGCCTCAGCCTCCCGGGTAGCTGGGACTACAGGCACCGCCACCTCGCCCGGCTAGTTTTTTTTTTTTGTGTAGTTTTTAGTAGAGACGGGGTTTCACCGTGTTAGCCAGGATGGTCTCGATCTCCTGACCTCGTGAACCGCCCGTCTTGGCCTCCCAAAGTGCTGGGATTACAGGCTTGAGCCACCGCGCCAGGCCATATTCTTTCATTATTTTCATATTAAAATTTTACTCTTCTTAATTTTAATTTTTCTGAAAGCATTTTCTATTCTATTTATTCATTATCTTTTTTCTGGCTTAGATGTTATTTCAGAAACAAATTTTTTTTTAAGTTTTCATTGTTTTCTGAGTTCTGTCTTCTCATTCCTGAATTTTCTTCTGCTCTATTCTGTCCTTTTAGATATTGTATCATTTTTTAAATGTGTTTTATAGTGTTGTAAAATATCAGTTTATATTTTTCATCTATTTGTGCAGATGTCTCTTTGGCATGCTTTCGTTGTTTTTAGGAATACAATTTTGCATTTTTTCTTTTTCCCTTAATATGACCTTAATTCCTTTATGTTGCTCATTTTTATGTGAAATTAATTTTTTGAATTTTAGATTAATGTTTCCAACTTCATGGATCCTAGATCTTCCTCTTCTGTTGTTTTGTAATATGTTTGAAAATACAGTTGGCCCTCTGTATCCATGGACTTCACATCCACGGACTCAACCAATCAAGGACTGAAAATATCTTTTTGAAAATATTTTTTAAAATTGCATCTGTGTTGACATGTTCAGTTTTTGTCTTGTCATTATTCTCCAAACAATATGGTATAACAACTATTTACAAAGCATTTACATTTTGTTAGGTATTATAAGTAATCTAGAGATGACTTAAAGTATATGGGAGGATGTACATAAGTTGTGTACAAATACTATGCTATTTTACATCAGACTTGAGCATCTGCAGATTTCGGCATTCTCAAAAGGTTCTGAAACCAATCCCACGTGGATACTAAGGAACAACTACACAATGGCTTATATTTTGAAATTTCTTGGCTTTGCTCCCTCTTCCTATTTTTAGCCAGACTTTCTTTTTCCCTTGGTCTCTGTTGACCCTCTCCTGCTCAATTTTGATTTGATTTATAAGAATTTCACCTCTGTGTGGGGTGTTGTCCTGGAAGGGAGCTTTTGCTAGTCAGTTTTGAGGGTTCATAGGTCCCGACCACTTTAGCAACTTAAGGCCTTATCACTGGCTTGCTATTGTAGGGTGAAAACCCTTACCAGTGTTAGCTACCATTCTCAGATTGACATACGGAGCTGCAGATGAGCCCTGTGGTTATTCTGAAGTTTCATCAGTGATCAGTTGTCCCATTGTTTCCGTCTGCTTTCTCCTTCATAAATGCTGATTTTATGCACATTTTAAAGCTGTCAGGATAGAACTCACCTGTATTTTGAGGTTAATGAGGTTACTTTTTCATTTAGTTTTGTTATAGATGTTGTCCAGGTTTTATGTGCTCGTTATCCTAATTGCTGTGGGCTTTTATGAGGGATTTAGGAAAATTAAAAGCCAGTAGCTTCTTGTCGGCTATGTGCCCCAACTTTTCCCAGTTTAGTCTTTAAAACTGTAATCCAGAAGGTGACATTCTTTTGCATATAACCTTTTTTTTTTTTTTTGAGACAGCATCTCATGTCACCCAGGCTGGAGTGCAGTGGTACAATCATGGCTCACTGCAGCCTCGACCTCCTGGGCTCAGACGATCCTCCCACCTCAGCCTCCCAAGTAGCTGGAACTACAGGCATGCACCACCATGTCCAGCTAATTTCTGTACTTTTTTTTTTGTAGGGATGGGATTTTGCCATGTTGCCCAGGCTGGTCTCGGACTCCTGACCATAAGCAATCTATCTGCCTCGACCTCCCAAAGTGCTGAGATTATAGGTATGAGCCACTGCGCTGGGCCCACTTACAACTTTTTGATGATTTTGCCTCATATTTAGAAGATAGGTGAAGTCCTCACTATCATCTCAAAGATCACACGTAATCTGGCCTCTGCCTACCTCTCCAAGTCCACTTTCTACCCATTTCCCCACATTCTCTATAGTACAGATGCACTGATTTGTAATAAACTAAATTTGTTCTGATTTTAGATTTTTTGCTTGCAGTTTCTTTTTGTTGCTGCCTAAGAAAGTCTTTATCCAGCTCTTCTGACTGCATCATTCTCATCCTTTAGCTCTCAGTGTAATTGTCATTTTCACAGAAGGGACTTCCCTAAACACGCTCTCAATGACCACATTAGCTTAGCATCAGCCTCAGTTAGGGAATCTGTGCTTCTTGTCTCTGCAATTCTGTGCTCTGTGGGCTTGGAGATTCTAATTCACAGATAGAAATGCTTCTACCAAGGAACACATCATTAGTCCTATTGATACATAAGCTATGGCTGTCGTCTAGGCACCTAAGGCTTCATGTGCAATAAGGACCAGCAGGGAAGAAAAGGAGTGACTGTCTTGTTACAGAAAATGGACCCTGATCATTAGAAGGTTGGTTGCTCTTATATAATGAGGGCAGGAAAGAAGGTGTTTGGTACTTGGTGATCCACTTAAGCATCTCTCAGTAGTCCCTCATCTGGTTTTGAGGCTTAATGGGTGATTGCTGCAGTGGTGGCCTGACCAGCAGCTCAGACCCCTCAGTGGTGCAGATCTGAGTCACACTACCAGGTAAGTCACTGAGACCAGCAAACATGCCAGCTGAAGGTGAGGGGAATGTAAAATGGATAGATAACAGAATAAGAATTTAATGAGCTTCAGTGGCAACTCCAAGACCAGATGCAGCTCTTCCTTCCTATTAAATATTTTTGGGACCGTAATTTACTCTGTTAACCTTTTGCTTACAAATTTCTCCCAGGAAAAGAGACTTGATGGAATCCAAGAGGGCTGCTTGTGAAACTTGCATTTATAAGTATATTCAAGGGGCATATATGATGGACAGCTGTGGGTGCTATAATATGCTTCCTTGATTCTCTTTCAGGAATGAAGAACTCATTTCCCATGTTTCTGAAAGTGCTGTCCACAGACAGCATCCCATTGTCAGCCCTTTTAAGGAAGTGACTCATCTGGAAAGAATTGTCTCATCTAAAGTCATACCCCTTTCCTTGGGCACCTACATTCAATGACTGGGCATTGCACATGTATAAAGGCCCAGCCCCATTTGTCCACCTTGAGACAAGTCTGAAGGGCCATCCCAGGCTTGGAATTTTTCCCTCTGCATGATCCACAGGTGCTGTCCCAAGGACACTCTCTAATACACTTTCCGCATGCAAATCACTGCTTCAGTAAGGACACTCTCTAATACACTTTCCGCATGCAAATCACTGCTTCAGAGTCTGCCTCTAGGAACCCCAACCTGCAACAATCAGTTAGACTCACCCAAACTGGTGGTAGGGTTTCTGATCTCATATGACATCATATGACAGAAACCCTACCACCAAGGAGGCGCTTACATATCTCTAAATAAGTGGTGGATTGCTCCCCTGGCGGCACCAAGAAACCAGGTTTCTTCCAGCTCCTTGCTCCCTCTCTATATGAGTGTGGTTTTCATATCCACAAGAGAAGACGGTTGCTCCACTTCCAGGCATCACTTCCATGTTTCTAGGCAAGAAGGATGAAGAGTGAGGAGCAAAAGGCAAAGGAGCATGACTTTGAAATCATTTAAAGAAGTCCTATCTGATGACTTAGGCTTATGCCAGAATGGGTCAGTTTGCTATCCTCAAGTCAGAGGAAGATTAAGCAGATATTTTCAGTGGCACACATTATGACCCTGTGCTACATTAGGACTCTAATAGCTAAGAATAAGGCAGCAGGAGGTTACTGGACAAGCAGCTAGTGGTGGCATCCTCCTCTCAGTGCATAGAAACTCCTGAATGGCAGAGACCTTTCCTGCCTTCTTCACTACTCTATTTCCACAATGCTGGAACAGTGCCTGACCCAAAATAGTAAACAAGTACTTGATGAATGAATGATTGCAGAACCTTTACTTTTGACTGAGATGTATTTTGTGTTACCACATCATGTTGAAAATATAATAATCAGAGGAATGTGTGGCTTAGAGAAGAGGAGAGGAATATAAATACCCTAAGCAGAATTTAAATTTTTAAGCTTCCTTGTGGAAAGGATCATAGAATACTAAATTATTTAATTGGTCCTTTGTGACTCCTTTTTTTTTTTTTGAGACGGAGTCTTGCTCTGTTGCCAGGCTGGAGTGCAGTGGCGCCATCTCAGCTCACTGCACCCTCCATCTCCCAGGTTCAAGCGATTCCCCTGCCTCAGCCTCCTGAGTAGCTGGGACTACAGGTGTGCGCCACCAGGCCCAGTTTATTTTTTGTATTTTAGTAGAGAAGGGGTTTCACCATGTTGGCCAGGACGGTCCCAATCTGACCTCGTGATCCGCCTGCCTTAGCCTCCCTAAGTGCTGGGATTACAGGCGTGAACCACCACACCCAGCCTCCTTTGTCATTCTTAAATACAAAGCATGGCAAGATTTCAAATGAAAAACAAGCCAGTATACAAAGTCTTCAAGCAACTTGAGAAATGGAACCAGGGTGATTTGTCCTTACATCCTTAGCACTGACTTGAGAGGGATCCATGAGCCCTTGTTGAGTGAATGTTGATAGGACAAGTAAGTGAATCAATGGGATACAAGTCATCTGGATATTGTCACATTCTTACTTAAAATAATCTCTCAAATATTTGAGAGAATGCACTTTAGTCAAGTAAATTGTGATATTAACATATATATAGCCCTAAGAAAATAAAAAAAATGGAAAACAAGCTGGTTCAAACACCTTTGTACTAACAGAACATCATTAAATTTTAATAGGAGTGTATTATATAAAAAAGTGCCAAGAAAGATTTCTCCACAATCTTTTTTTTTTTTGAGACTGAGTTTCACTCTTGTTGCCCAGGCTGGAGTGCAATGGCATGATCTCAGCTCACTGCAACCTCCACCTCCTGGGTTCAAGCGATTCTCCCGCCTCAGCCTCCCAAGTAACTGAGATTACAGGTACCCGCCACTACACTTGGCTATTTTTTTTTGTATTTTAGTAGAAACGGGGTTTCACCATGTTGGTCAGGTTGGTCTCAAACTCCTGACCTCAGGTGATCTGCCTGCCTTAGCCTCCCAAAGTGCTGGGATTACAGGTGTGAGCCACCACGCCCAGCTGACAATCTGCATACATTGTTCTGATGACACAAAAACAAGAGTTAGTTAAAAGGGAAAGATGAGAACAGCTAGTTCGGACATCAGAGTCTTCTCCTTTTTCTTTGCTAGTCTTTGTGTAGTCTCACTGCTATAAAAAATTACCTGAGATTGGGTAATTTCATTTATAAAGAAAAGTGGTTTAATTGGCTCATGGTTCCACAGGCTGTACAGGAAGGATGGCTGGGGAGGCCTTAGGAAACTTTCAGTCATGATGGAAAGGGAAGCAGGCTCGTCTTACATGGCCAGAGGAGGAGGAAGAAGAACAAAGCAGGAGGTGCTATACACTTTTAAACAACCAGATCTCATGAGAACTCACTCACTATCTCAAGAACAGCAAGGGGGGAAGTCCACCCCCATGATCCAGTCACCTCCCACCAGGCCCCTCCTCCAACACTGGAGATTAAAGTTTGACATGAGATTTGGGTGGGGACACAAATCCAAACCATATCAGTCTGTGATCTTGGTTGTCTGTTTACTTCTCTGTTCTCTTTCTTACCTGGAAAATCCCTGTGAAGGGATAAGAAGACCTGCTTTTGGAAAGGAGGAAAAAAAAAAAGAAAAGCTAAGCTAAAATTTTACTTTTGAAGTAAGACGGGCATCATTCAATAGCTGTTCATGATGTTTTCGGTGCCTTCTGGGTCCAACGCGTGTGCTTGGCTGAGGACAATACAAACACAACTTCATCAGAGCTTTTGCCTTTTGAGGTTTCATAGGAAGCTGAAGGAAAATGCCAGCTTGAGGGAAAATCCTGAAAAATCCCAGAAAACATTATGAGCATTTGCTTATAATGAACAAGAGGAGGAAGGACCTGCAATTTCAAATCACTCTGTCTTTTCTCTTCTCTCCTGCTCTCTGTGGTCAGTTCTGCCGTGATAACTCTGAGAGAACAATCCAGGAAGGTCAAGAGCAGGCCTCAGCAAATTCATAGGGACAGAAAGTAGAATAGAGGTTACGGGTGGGTAAGGGAAGGGGAAATGGGGAGTTTTAGTTTAATAGGTGCAGTTTCCTTTTGGGATGATGAAAATCTCTTGGAAATGTATAGTAGAGATGGTTGCACAACATTGTGAATGTATGTAATATTACTGAATTGAATACTCAAAAGAAAATGACACATTTTATGTTATATGTACTCATGAAAGAGAAAGAATAAAAAAAGAAAGAAAAAGACTTTTTTTAAAAAAGAGGGAGAAAGAGTAGATCTCAGGAATTTTCAGTTTATTTTATTTTATTTACTTTTACTTATTTTTTTGAGAGTCTGTCGCCCAGGCTGGAGGGCAATGGTGCAATCTTGGTTCACTGCAACCTCCACCTCCTGGTTCAAGTGATTCTCCTGCCTCAGCTTCCTAAGTAGCTGGGATTACAGGTGCCCACTACCACGCCTGGCTAATTTTTGTATTTTTAGTAGAGAAGGGTTTCACCATGTTGGCCAGGCTGGTCTTGAACTCCTGGGCTCAAGCTATCCACCCACCTCAGCCTCCCAGAGTGCTGGGATTAAGGCATGAGCCACTGTGCCCAGCCAGGAATTTTCAGTTTAAATAGGTGCCCCTGGTGATTCTAGTGCAGTTTGTGCATAGACCACACTGAGAAATGCTATAGTTTAGACCCTAAGACCAGGACATTGGAGTTGTTTATGGTCTAGAAGTCTGGTCTGCCTCTTTTATTATAAATGTTTCCCAGGCCATCAGTGACCTCACTGGGTCCCCAGTCCTTTTGAAGTTCTTCTCTTTGGTGTCTTATCAATCACTATCTTCCACTGTCTTCAAACATATTTCCCAGGTTATTCTTGTATATAGGACACATTAGAGCCACTATGTAAACTGTCACCTTACAAATTCATGACTCTAGATTTTGATGACTTTTTTCAAGTTTACACATAAATACCTTGGAGAGGAAATTACCATTAACATCAGATGCCTTAGTACAAATCAAGTTATCACTGGAACTCTGGGATTTCCAAGCAGAGCAGGAAATGAGACCTAAGGGTGAAGGGGAAGCTGGCTATCTAACCCTTGACTCCCTACCCAACCAGTGGGCTACACTCATTGAAAATGTACACACAGCCAATTGTTCATGATGAAGAATAGTAAAGAGAAGAGGTTAGGAGCAGAGGGAAGTAGAATAACACAGATGAACAGCCCTGGATTGAATCATCAAAGCAGATTCAGATTTGCTCCAGTGTTTTCTGGGATCAAAACTCCCTCTGCTGTGGCCTCAGAGACATTCATTCTGAGTAATCCAGGAAGTCTGTTGATTTCATTCTTGCTCCAGTGCTTCTGCTCTCCAGGTCCGGCTTTCCTGGAAAGCCACACTCCTTCTTTTTCCCTTACAGTCCACATGGAATATGTATATGGGGGAAGAGGGTCAAAAAACTTAACAACAACTCATGTTTGGAAAAAATAAGACTTCTTTACTTAGCCTATATCTATTACAGTCTTCCTCATAAGCTTCCAGTCACTGGCTAGCAGTAAAAAATTGTGAAATGTCCAATCTGGTTTCAAGCTTAGTTTGGTATTTTATGTTGACTCTATTAAATCAAACAGTTCTGCCTCTCAGGTAGACTTCCCCTCCCCTGCCTTTCTCCGTAAGATAAAGCAAGGATATGAGCAGAGAAAGGGCTCTCAGGGTCTTAAGCATGGTGTCTTCTAGTCATTGCCTCTGGGGCAGTTCCCTGTCCACTAGTTTGCTGGGCACCCAGATGATCCCTGAAGCTGAGGTCTGTAGCTGTTGAATTCATGATCTGTCCCTTTGGTTCAGCCCTGCTCCCAGCACCACTCCCCTGGCTGAGTCAGCCTCACCTTGGCTCCTCCTGGCTGCACCCTCAAGTCATTGCCAGGGTCTCTAGCCAGCCATCTGGACTGGCCGTCCACTCCCAGTCTTCATTGTGAGATCACTTTGCCCTTTTCCCGTGGACCTGTGGCTGCCCCTGCTGCAGCTCCATTCACCATCTGCATCATTCGGTTAAAACTGAGGTCTACCCTTCCTGATCATGTTGCAATATTCCATAGTTAATTAAAATTATACATTCTCTGACTTGTAGTTACCCACAAACTTTAACTTTATTTAAGTGTACACTGTTCTATCAATATCTAGAGTTTTTCATGAGCCATATCCTCTTTCCTCACCCCCAAACTCCAAGACTCTAGGCCAGCTTTCCCTGTGTTACTCTCCTGATTCACCCTTCCCCAACAAGATTTCAGATCCTCTGACCCATTCTGATTTGTGATATACCAGATTTACCAGATTTGTCCACATATCAATATTTTAAAGTTTACTTCACTGTTTAATTCACTCTACTGGCACCAAGGGCCACTTTCCTATTTGCTTGAGAATTTTCAGTAAAAGTAATGAGTAATATTCATTCACCAAATATTTATTGGTCACCTGCCATGGGCTGAGGAGTGGGGATGATGGGGAATAGAGCTCCTTACAAGATGGGTATGGTCTTTGATATCACACAGTTTATTTTCTCTCAATAGATAACTGACATTGGCTACCACTGAAATTATGACATACATTTCTAGTATGCATCAAAAGTTCCTAGGGCAGGACCCCTCTCCTGCAGTCCTTCCCTGCTCCCTCTCCAGGTCTCCTTCCCTGCTCCCTCTCCTTAGCTCCCTCCCTCCGTTCTATCTCCCTGTCTTTTTTCCTCTCACTGCCTTCTTCCCCACTCCCTCTCCCATCTATCTTCTTCCCTACCCATCTTCTTCCCTGCCTGTCTCCCAACCTGCCTGTCTCCCCACTTTTTCTTACGTACTGTCTTCTTCTCCATTCCCTCTAAAAAAGGAAAAGAAAAGTTCCTAGGGCAGACTTCTTTTAACTTGCTGTGAATGGGTATACAAGGATGAATTGGTTAAAGCTGTTTATATTTGGGTACTATAATAGGACACTTGTGGCTGTACATCATAGACTATAGAGATAGAGATAGCTTAAAGAACAGCAAATTAATTCTTCATATTTTAAGAAGTCTGATAGTAGGGTCATACCAGTGTTGGTTGGTCAATTCAGTAGCAGAGCAACGTAGGGGGACCAACTGTTCTGGTTATTCCCGGGCCGAAAAATTTCCTGGGATAGATGACTTTCAGTGCTAAAACTGGTACAGTCTCAGGCAAACTGGGATGGTTAGTAACCCTATCATATCACCAAGCCAATCTTTGGTTTTGTCCTCTTGGAGCAGCTCCAAGTATTGTATCTTCATCAAAAATCTTTTGAAAGTAGGACTGTGAGTGCATTTCTGTCTTATGTCCCTTTATATGTAAAAGAAAAAAAACCTTTCCAGAAGCCACCTGGCAGATTTCTCCTCTTATTTCATTGGCCAGGGTTGTATCATAAAACCATACTTATAATGATAATTCTAAATGGATATTAATCATGGTTGATTAGGATTAATTAATAGGCATCCCTTAAAACTGGGAAGAAACATATGCAACATATTTTTACAATATGCAAATACATTCTGATTCTGTTAGAAAGTAAGAAGTAGAGAGAAAGGCTTCCCTGTAGACAACCAATGGCACTATTTGCACAACATTAGGATAGACTTTTGCTGCTGCTGTTGTTCATCTTGTAGGTTACATGTTTGTAAGATCTTCACAACCTAATCACTTTTAGTATTGCTCTTTAAAAATGTTTGAGAGCTGCAATTATGTAGTTATACTTGTTAGCTCGTAGGTAGGATGACAAGGTCTGTGTTAAATTTCTTTCCTTTCTCCAAGCAGAAAACTAGTGAAAAACAACAACAACAACAACAACAACAACAACAACAACAAAAACTGGACAAAACCATTAAAAGCAACCATCACAAGGTACTAGAAGATGACCAAAGGCAGACAACAAATTAAGGAAAATCTGCTCATGAAAAACTGCTACTGCATGAAGTAAGACCAGCAAGACTATGGGCTTCTTACTTGAAAGGGTTCTCATCCTTTCTCTTCCACAGCTCAAGTGGTAAAGACCATTATCCAGTAGTAGTTGAGTTGTTGTTAACAGGTGGTGAAAACCTGTCTTTTCCAGCTGGAGATGACAGATTCAGTCTGGGGTAGGAGCACAAAACTTGTAGCTTTATCAGACAGTATCAACTATTTCAATTCAAGGAAGATGGCAACCAGCTAGAAATTTAAATGTGAGATATTGGAAGTGAGAGCCATAGAAGGGCTGAAATAAAACTCTCCACAAATCTCTGGATGATTGCTAAACTACACGAATATGGAGGAGAACCCAGAGGGCTCATTAAAAGTGAGATCCAAAGGGGACTTTGTAATTGGCTGTGCCTTTGAAAGCGGTCGTCTACTTACACAGAGCTTGCGTAACAAAGGATAGAAGCTTTATGGGCCCAAAATGTCTAAGTATAAACTATGCCAAATAATTAGCCAACTGCTAAGCTATGCAGGCACAGGAAGACTTATGGAATGAGGCTAAAAAAAGCAATCATAAATCTGAGCAAAGACATCAGAAGTTGTGTGTCACGGTGTAGACATTTCTCGGCTTGAATAGAAGTAAGTTACTCTAACAAACAAAAAACAACCCTTGGAAAAAAAATAAAATAAATATAGAGTTGTATCAGTATATTATCTCCCATGTCCAGTTTCCACTTTAAAAATTAATAGCTGTTCAGAGAAACAGAACAAATATACAAGTTTAAAACATACACACACAGAGTCAATGGAAACTGACTCCAAGTAGGTCCAGATGTTAGATTTTAATATAAAGAGACTTCAACATAATATGTTCAAAGAATTAACAGAAAATGCACTAACAAGGAGTCAAAATAAGAAATCTCAACAGAAAAATAAAAGCTATGAAAAAGGCCATATGGAAATTCTGGAGCTGAAAAAGTAAAATAATTGAAATTTAAAATTCACTAGATAAATTTACCTTCAGATTTGAGATGTCAGAAGAAAGAATCAGTGAATTTGAATATAGATTAATAGATTATCTAGTCAGTCCAAAAACAACCAACCAACAAAGCAACCAACCAAACAAACAAAAAACCCAAATAGAAAAGGGATGGGAGAAAAATGAATAGCATCTCAGACATATGTGAGACAACATCAAGTATTTCAGCACGTGTATGAATTGGGTCCAAAAGAAAGGAAAGAAAAAAAGAGTGGAAAAAAATTTGAAGAAACAGTGGATTCAAACTTTCTATATGTTGTGAAAATATTAACTTACACATCAAGATGCTCAAAAAACACCAAGTTGGCTAAGTACAAACAAAGCCACACTCAAAAATATCATAGTCAAACTGCAAGACAAGGAGAAAATTTTGAAAGTGGCAAGAGAAAAATGACAGATTGCATAAACAGTGTAACAATACAAGAAATGGCTGACTTTGCATCAGAAATAATGGAAGCCAGACAACAATAGAATGATATATTTAAATTGCTGAAAGAGAAAATAAGGTCAGCCAAGAATTCTATAGCCATCAAACTCTTCAAATGTGAAGAGAAAATAAAGATATTTTCAGATAAACCAAAACTGACACAATTCATTGCTAGAACTGTACTACAGGAAATACTAATGAAATCTCTTTAGGCTGAAAGGAATTTGCATCAGATGGTAACTTGAATCTCTATTTTTAAAATTTTGAAAATATATGTTTAATGCAAAAATTATGATACATTGTATATTTCTTTCTCAGTAATTGATATTAAAAATAGAAAATCAGTAGTGATATAGAAAACATGAACAATATTATCAACCGATTTGACCTCATTGGCATATATATAACATTCCACTTCCAAGCAGCAGAATATTCATTACTTTTAAGTGCACATTGAGTAATCACCAGGGTAGACTATATGGAGGGCCATAACATTAATTTCAATAAATTTAAAAGGATTAAAATGATAAAAAACATATTACCTGCACACAATGGAATTAAATTAGATATTAACAACAGAAATATATCTGAGAAATCCCCAAATATGTAGAACTTAACACACTTTTAAGTAACTCATGTGTCAGAAATCAAAACAAATTTTTTAAATTTTCTGAAACTGGATGAAAATAAAAGTATAACATATGAAAATTGTTAAATGTAGCTAAAAGAGTGCTGAAAGGAAAATTTATAACTTTATATGAGTATATTATAATAGAAGGAAGGTCTAAAAACAATAGAAGTTCTTATCTCAAAAAACTGGAAGAGAAGATCAATAAAACACAATGTAAGTGGAAGAACATTTTTAAAAGATCAGAGTGGAAACCAATAAATAGAAATGAATAAAATTTTAAAATACTGAAAAATAAATGAAACTAAATGTCACTTCTTAGAAAAAAATGAACAAAAATAATTAAACTTTGGCTAGCCTATCAAAAATATATAGGACAGATACAAATTACCAATATCAGTAATGAAAAAAGGGACATTACCATATATCCCACAAAAATTAAAATGATACTAAGGAAATACTATGAACAACTTTATATCAATATTTTTGACAACTTAGAGGTAATATAAAAATTCTTAAAAAGGCACAAATTACCAGAACTGATTCAAGAAGAAATAGAAAACCTGAAAAAATCTCTATATGTAGTAAAGGAATTAAATGACCAATTAAAAATTTTTCCACAAAGAAAAGTTGTGGCACAGATGAATTAACTGTTAAATCAAACACCTAAGAAATAAATAATACCAATCCTACAAAAAAGTTCTTCCAAAAAATAGAGAATGAAGAAAACTTCTCAGCTCATTTCATGAGGCTAAGATTTCCCTCAATATAAAGATGAAAAAATATACCACAGAGAAAAAAAAACTACAGAGCAATATACTTAATGAATATAGGTGCAAAAGTACTTAACAAAATATGAATAAATTGAAACCTGCAACATACAAAAGGAGTAATAGATCATGAATAACTAGGGTTTATCACAGAAATGCAAGGTAGGGTTAACATTCAAAAATCATTTAATGCACTATACCATGTTAATAGAATAATTAGGAAAAGTCTTAATAAACAGATAGAAGACATTTAACAAATTCTGATGCCAATTTATGATTTTTAAAAAACTTTCAAGAAAGTAAGAATAGATGGGAACTAGCTTAGTCTGTCTGTGCTGTTATAAAGAAATACCTGAGGCTGGGTAATTTATACAGAAAAGAGGTTTACTTGGCTCACAGTTCTGTAGGCTGTACAAGAAGCCTGGAACCAGCATCTGCTTCTGGTGAAGGCCTCAGGCTGCCTCCACTCATGGTGGAAGGGAAAGGGAGGCCAGCATGTGCAGAAATTACATGGTGAGAGAGGAAGTAAGAGAGAGAAAGGGTGAAGGTGCCAGGCTCTTTTTAACAATCAGCTTTCATGGGAACTAACAGAGCAAGAATTCAGCCATTACTGTGATTATAGCACCAAGCCACTGATGAGGGATCTGCCCTCATGATCCAAACACCTCCCGTTAGGCCCCAACTCCAACATTAGGGATCAAATTTCAACATGAGATTTGAAGGAGTCAAACAAACCAAACTATAGTAGGTACTTTCTCCATCTAATAAAGATAATGAACAAAGAAACTACAGCTACCATCACACTTAATGGTGAAAGACTGAATACTTTCTACCAAGAGTCAAGAACAAAACAAAGATATTCACCCTTACCACTTCTGTTCAACATTATACTGAAGATTCTAGCCAGTGAAATAAGACTATTAAAAGAAACACATGGCATACAGATTGGGCAAGAAAAAATCATGATCATGTATTAGTATATCATAGAGAATTTACAAAACACTGCTAGAACTCCTAAGTGAATTTAAGTGGTCCATCCTCTAATAACAATCTAAAACTTAAAGTTTTTAAAATGCCATTTATAATCACATTTAAAATACTTAGAAATAAATTTAAGAAAAGATTTTGAAGCTTATGTACTGAAAACACGAAAAATTGCTAAGAAAAATTAAGGATGACCTAAATGAATGGAGATATACCATGTTCATAGACAAAGGCTCAATATTGTTAAGATGGCAATTCTCCTCAAATTAATCTATAGATTCAATACAATTCCTATCAGAATACCAGCAGATATTTTCTTGTACATGGAAATTGGCAAGCTGATTCTAAAATTTGTATAAAATGCAAAGGGCCTAAAGTAGTCAAAACAATTTTTAGAAGGAAGCAAATAGTTGGAAAACATACAATACTTATTTTTAAGACATATTATAAAAATTAGCAATCAATACTACATAGTATTCATATAGGGATATACACATAGATCAATGAAATTGAGAGTCCAGAAAGCCCACACATATATGATCAATTTGTCAATGTAAGTCAATGGGGGAAAGGATAGTTTTTTTGTTTTCTTTTCCCTCAATAAGGGGAATGAGAATAAGTGAACATATTTCGAGGGAAAATGAATACTCCTTTTTTATGCCATATTCACAAATTAACCCAAATGGATGATGGGCATATACAACCAGGTTAAAGCTATAAAACTTAGAAAGAAAACAAAAATCTTTATGACTCTGAAGTAAGCCAAAAATTTTAGACAGGACATAAAAGGCATGAAATGCAAAAGAAAAATGTTATAAACTGGACCAGCATCAAATTTTTAAAATATATGCATTTAATTTTAAAGAAAATAAAAAGACAAGCCATAGACTAGGAAAATGTATTTATAAAACATATATTTGAAAAGGAATATAAAAAAACTCTTACAACTCAATAAAAAGGCTAGCAACTCAATTTTAAAATGGCAAAAGATTTAGAGGGATACTTCACAATTGAAAATATATAAGAGTTAAACCAAACATATAAAAAAATGTTCAACATCATTGGATATCAAAGAAATGAAAATTTAAACCACGGTGAAATCTCTTTACATAGCCACTCTAATTGCTCCAATAAAAAAAGAAAGAACTGGGTAGTGGTTTCTCAAAAGGTTATGCATAGGATTTCCACATGACCCAGCAATTCTATTCCTAGAAATACACCCAAAAGAATTGAAAAACCTGGACTCAAATATGTATACCAATGCTCACAGTAGCATTATTTACAACAGCCAAAAGATGAACACAACCCAAATTTCCATCATTAGATGAATGGATCAGTAAAAGGTAATCCAGTATCCATACAATGGAGTGTTATTCAGCCTTAAAAAGAATGAAATTTTGAGATGTGCTACAACAAAGATGAATGTTGACAACATTTTGCTAAGTGAAATAAGCCAGAAATGAAAGAACAAATATTGTATGATCTCAATACAGGATTTATATGAGATAAAAATAGGCAAATTCATAGAGATAGAAAGTAAAGTGATGGTTGCTAGGAGTGGAGGTCAGGGGTGAATGGAGAGCTAGTGTTTCATGGGTATAGAGTTTCCATTTGGAAAGAAGAAAAAGTTCTGGAAATGAATAGTGGTGGTAGTTGAACAGCATTGTGAATGTTCATAATGCCACTGAATTGTATACTTAAAAATGGTTAAAATGATAAACTTCATGTTAGGTGTATTTTCCACAATAAAAAAATAAGTACAAAAGTAAATGAATGAGCTGCTAATACATGCAAGACATGAATAGATCTCAAAAGTGTCATATGAGTGAAAGGAACAAGGCAAGAGAGTATACTGTATGGCTCCATTTGCATATCTAGAAAAGCAAAGTTTAGTAACAGAAAGCAAATCAGTGGTTCCCTGGTGCTGGGGGGTGGGAGTGGCAGCAGGGATTAGTTACATTTTAGGACGATGGATTGGTCTAAAGCATAGTGTAAGGATGAGTTGCATGACAGTATACATTTTCTAAACCTTATTGAAATGCACAATTAAAATAGGTGAATATTATGGTATTTATATATGGTATTTATATTTATATAAATATAAATTATATTTCAATTAAAAATTTTTCTGGGCTTTCTACCTATTCTGTAAGCACTCCAAAGTAGCATTGACTGAGCCCATTTTCAAACTACATAACTTTCTCAAAATATTTTGTCATTCTAAATAATATAATTGGGATAGGATCTCCTATTATGAGCAACTGTGTAAGAGATGGAATGTAATTATCCACGTTCTGAAGAATAAATTACGGTGGGAGGGAAACTTCACATTTGAGCATATTTCAATGTGTAGAAACAATAGGTTTCTACTATCTAGTATTTCTAGAGATGGTAATTTGGTAGTGGGATTTCTAGGTTTGTCTCTTACTTTTTGCAAATAATGAAGAAGTATTCTACTTAAATAATCTTAAGGGAGTGGTTTAATTCATCTTCATCTTAAGGGAGTGGTTTAAATTTCCAGACAGAAAAAAATTCCCTCAAATTCCTGTTTAATGAGAAATTTCACTTCCCCAGCAGCTAACAGTACAAAATTATAAGATGAAGGTTCACATTTAGGTTAATTTATGAAATTAGATTTATTAAATGAAAGTATGTTATACTTGCCAGTCTCCTACTAAATGTTCTTATCTTCTCAGACTTTGCTTCACCATCAAAACATACCTATTTTCACTCACATTTCATTAGTACCCTAAGTAGACTGTTAAGCTGATTTTAGAAACTAAGCCATGTTAATATGTTTGTTCCTCACAAAACAGTTCCTTTTTTTTTTTTTTTAAGTGAGACGGAGTCTCACTCTGTTGTCCAGGCTGGAGTGCAGTAGCATGATTTCGGCTCACTGCAATCTCTGCCTCCTAGGTTCAAGCAGTTCTTCCACTTCAGCCTCCCAAATAGCTGGGATTACAGGTGCACACCACTATGCCTGGCTAAGTTTTGTATTTTCAGTAGAGATGGAATTTCGCCATGTTTTTGGCCAGGCTGGTCTTGAACTCCTAACCTTAAGTGATCCGCCCAATTTTAACCAGCCTCCTGGAAGAACTTAAAAGGGGTATTTCAGTGGGGGGGAGTTGCAAGTAGATCTGTGATGCAGACCTTTCTGAAGAGGCGGCTTTTTTGACAGCCCTCATCAAACAAATAAAGAGGACATGGGGTCCTTCCAGTAAGGCAGGACCTAAAAGAATTTTAGTTGTAGCCTTGGCACCACCAGCAATGACAGCTATATGGGGCTGTTCCTCTTTTGAGAAATCTAATATCCATGAGCTATTGTAACTGACTTCTTCAATTGTGGCAGGACTACACTGCAAAGTATTCCTAAGGCTATCTTTTCTCATGTATTTCTCTTATTTCCTTCTTCACTCACACCCTGCAAAGGAAACTCCCAGCCCACAATGAAGCAGAAACCAAATTTCAAAGAGACTGCTGACCCAATTGTGAGCCAAAAGGTGAGGATTTATGCTTTCTAGCCAATCCCTAGGCATCGTCTCCCCTCCATGATGCACCATGTGTATCTGAGAGGAAGTGATATGGGGCTGGGGAAGTAAAAGGGAAGGTGGTGAGGCACAACTGGGGAGCCAAGGAAGCTGGGGAGGGCCTGGATTTCTCAGCAAGTAAAGTAACCTTTTCACATTCAGCTGTACATCTGGTCTTTTGGTCCCAGCCAGACTTATTATGAAGCCACCAAAGCCTAAGCTTTAGGGCCCCTCCCCAGCACAGTCCAGTGCAAGGCCTGGAAGGGGCTCCAGCTAAGTATAGTTGACACTTTAAGAATGTAGTGGTTAGGGTGTGCCAACCCCCTGCACAGCCGAAAATGAACCATAACTTTTGAGTCCCCCAAAACTTAACTACTAATAGCCTATTATTGCCTGGAAGCATTACCAATAGCCTAAGCAGTAGATGAACATGTATTTTGTATATGTGTTATAAACTGTATTCTTGCAATAAAATAAGCCAGAGAAAAGAAAATGTTATTAAGTGATGTGGTTTGGCTCTGTGTCCCCACCCAAATCTCATCTTGTAGCTCCCATAATTCCCACGTGTTGTGGGAGGGACCTGGTGGGAGATGATTGAATCATGGGGGCGGGTCTTTCCCATGCTGTTCTTGTGTTAGTGAATGGGCCTCACGAGATCTGATGGTTTTAAAAAATTAGAGTTTGTCTGCACTTGCTCCTCCTTGCCTTCTGCCATGATTGTGAGGCTTCCCCAGCCTCATATATGGGACTGTAATTCCAATTAAACCTTTTTCATTTGTAAATTGCCCAGTTTCTGGTATGTCTTTATCAGCAGTGTGAAAACGGACTAATGAAGAAAATCATAAGGAAAAGAAAATCTGTTTACTATTCATTAAGTGGAAGCGGATCTTCATAAAGGTCTTCATCCTTATCGTCTTCATGTTGAGTAGGCTGAAGAGAAGGAGGAAGAAGAGGAGTTGATCTTGCTCTCTCAAGGGGTGGTGGAGGTGGAAGAAAATCTGCATACAAAATCTACAGAGTTCAAACCTGTGTTGTTCAAGGATGAACTGTATTCACCTGGTCAGATTTTTTTTGTGGCAAGTACATTCTCAGAGTGACTTTTAGACCATTCTACATGTCTTGATACAGACCAAGCAAATGTTTTAAAATTTGTAATGATTAAAAATCAAAAGAGGAAAGACAATCCTACTTAAAGAGAAAAAATGGGCAAAGGACATAGACTGAGACACTTCAATAGATACTCTTAGATATTTAACAGTGATGATGAAGAGTGACGTCCCTTCCCACTCTGCCTTCCCTCCTATCACACCTCCCCTGCAGGAAGGTGGTGTTGGAGGGGCTGTGAGCATTGTAGGGATGCTACTAAGGGAAAGTTTAGTTGGGAATGCATTTATATTAGGCTTAGTAGGGATATAGGGTTCACAACACCTGTGAGTAGAGTCATGTAATCGCCAGAGTTGTAATGGCTGCAGGATTCCTCCTGCTGCTTGCACACTGGCTCCACTTCTCTCAAATGGTGATACAAAGTTGCACGGCTCGCAGACTTAAGGCTCATAAGACCTTGTGCCACATGGCCTTTGCTAGCAACAGGCCTCTGCCAGCAACTGGTAGTGGAGAAGAAACAAGGTTAAAAATGTAGGGAAGCCAATCATGTGCAATTGCTTCAGCGAAGCCTTCATAAAACGAATATTCTCAAGGATGTAATGTACATGAAATCACCCTGTGGACTTTTTTCTTTTATAATGGGAATCATGTAAAATAGAATTGATCAAAATTCCTACAGTAGGGCAGCAGAAACCTATAGCTACACTACAAAAAGCCAGGAGGTCGAGACCAGCCTGGCCAACATGGTGAAACCACATCTCTATTAAAAAGAAAAAAAAAATTAGCTGGGCATGGCAGGAGGTGCCTGTAATCTCAACTACCAAGAGGCTGAGGCAGGAGAATCACTTGGACCCATGAGGTGGAGGTTGCAGTGAGCTGAGATAACACTATTGGACTCCAGCTTGCACAACAAGAGCAAAACTCCACCTCCAAAAAAAAAAAAAAGCACATGTGTGTGTGAAATTGAAATCACATGATTTTTGCATCCCAGATATCTAGAGTTAAACATTTTTTCAGTTTCCATTCCCCATGCTAGAGGAAGGACTGAATTATCTATTTCCAGAATTTAAAACATTATTACAAAATTGTTGTCATGTGAAGGGGTGGATCAAAGGGTGTGCAACCAACACATAATATAATAGTATAATAATGGGTTGGTTGTACACTCTTTGATCACCTTATGTCATCTTTTATATATATATTATATAAGACAAATATATAATAAAAGCATTTCAAGCAGTTAATAAAAATATCATGTATATTTTCTGGATTTGTTATGTTGATATATATCAACATTATAAATTCATAATTTGTTAGAATTAATTTTGATTTTGTCACTCTAAGTCGATATTGTCTCATACCTAATTCTGTATTCAAAATTTTATCTTCTCATCTTTAATAGGGCTTCCCCTCAATTGTACTACTTTCAAGCCTATAAAATCTGGATTATTGTTCCCCTATTTCCTTATTTCTTTTCTTATTCAGTTTAGATTTCAGGGACTGTAGGAGTTCGTTTTCATGCTGCTGATAAAGACATACCCGAGACTGGGCAATTTACAAAAGAAAGAGGTTTAATGGACTTACAGTTCCACATGGCTGGGGAGACCTCACCATAATGGCAGAAGGGAAGGAGGAGCAAATCACATCTTACATAGATGGCAGCAGGCAAAGATAGAGCTTGTACAGAGAAACTCCCCCTTATAAAACCATCAGATCTCACGAGACTTATTCACTATCATGAGAATAGCATGGGAAAGACCATCCCCCATGATTCAATTACCTCCCACTGGGTCCCTCCCACAACATGTGGGAATTGTGGAAGATGCAATTCAAGATGAGATTTGGGTGGGGATACAGCCAAACTATATCAGGGACCAACATCACACTGCTGTTTTGCAAGCATCCCTAACACTGTTGGCATGTTCTCCATTTTCCTAGTAAAACTTCAGCCATGTCTAAGCACAACTAAATACCTACTTAGCACATACACACAAGTTACCAAACTGAGCCACCAGAAAACACAACACTGGTGCTGATTTGACTCACTTGAAATTCAGAATGACCAAGTTTAAATGAGCTCAAACTGTTCAGCAATCCTATGCACTTTTGTTGTATGTCTCTCACTCTGAAATAATCATGTCACTGTGGGTTCTCTTTATTCAAATCTCCTCCCTCTCTTCTTGCCCAAATCTTCACTCTCAGTTGCTGCACATTTCATTGATACAATGGATGCCACCACATGAAACTTTCTTTTCTCACCAATAAATTTTCCGGTACATCTTGCTTTCTTTGATGAATGAAGTATCTTTGCTTGGATTAAAGACTAAACCCTCTACTTAATTCTGGCTTCATACTTTCCCTGTAAATTTCACCTGTCTTTCTGGCATCACAAATGCATCCCTTTCTACTGGATCATCCCAATTACCACATTAAATCTGGTATTTCCTATATTTAAAAGAGAGAGGGGAAAAAAGGAGACAGAGACAGAGAGAGGGACAGGGAGAGAGAGAGAGAGAGAGTTCCTAAATCCCTATAAGTTTCCCAGCTGCTGCCCATTTCTCTGTACCCCTACACAGTAGATCACCCCAAAGACATTTCTGTAGCCATTCTATAGCCATCTCCAACACACACACATGTACACACATCCTCTCCCAAATCAGACTATTTCTCACTACCTTCACAGCTGTTATTGAAGCCTAAACCACCATCATCTCTGGCCTGGATAACTTGAATCAACCAACTGATTTCACCCTTACCCTCATATTCAGTTCTTTAAATAGCAGCAGGATCAATATTTTAAAATGCTAAATCTGGTTAAATCCCCTATGATGACTTCAATGGCTTCCCATCACATCTACAAAAAATTGAAACCTCTTTTCCTAGTTTTCAAAGACTCTGATGATCTGGCATCTTTTTTTCTCTCCAATTTAATCTTCCTCGTGCACTTTGATCACCTCAAGTGCTGTGCTCTATAGCACATCCGATTTATTTCTATTCCTTAAGCAAGTGAATTTCTGCTCTCTCTGCCTGGTGTACTCTTCCTCAGGATTTCCATATAGCTTTCCCTTTAATTTCTATTTATTCAATTTATCTCAAAAGTATCCTTCTCTGAAATTCCTCCCCTGAGCACTGTTTTTAAAGTAGCACTTCCTTTCCATGCTCTCAGCTTTATTTTCTTCTTAGCACAGGTCACTCCATGGCCTTCACATTGACCTGTTTATGTGTTATCTGTTTATGTGTTTACTTTTTGTCTCCTCCACTAGAACACATGTGCCTTGTGAACAAGGGCATTATCTCTGTTGTTTTCTGCTATATTTCACGGCCTGGGACAGTGCATGACACAGAGTGAAAACTCAACAAATATGTGGAATGAGTGAAAGAGTGAATGAATGGATTAGCTCTTCAGTCTACTCCTGTCCCAGTCATACTTCTGAAATTGTCATACTCACCAATCAGCTCCAGGGTGTTTCCTCTGTCATCTTTCTTTTTTCTTTCTTCTTTTTTCTTTTCTTTCCTTTTTTTTTTTTTTTTTTTTTTTTTTTTTTTTTTTTTTTTTTTTTTTTTTTTTTTTTTTTTTTTTTTTTTTTTTTTGAGACAGAGTCTTGCTCTGTCACCCAGGCCAGAGTGCAATGGTGCGATCTTGGCTCACTGCAACCTCTGCCTGCTGGGTTCAAGCGATTCTCCTGCCTCAGCCTCCCAAGTAGCTGGGATTGCAGGCATGCGCCACCATGCGTGGCTAATTTTTGTATTTTTAGTAGAGACGGGATTTTGCCATGTTGGCCAGGCTGGTCTCCAACTCCTGACCTCAGGTGATCTACTCACCTTGGCCTCCCAAAGTGTCTGTCATCTTTCTTGTTATGTGAATTATTTATGGTGTGGGTTATGAGGTTAAAATAGAGACCCCAAAATACAGTGATTGTAGAGAGAATTTACTTTATTTTCTTCACAAGGGAGTCCAAATGGCAGTAGACAATCCATAGCAGACAGATGGCTCGCTTCTTAAGAGCATTCAGGTTCCCAGGTTCCTTTCACCAGTTTCTCTGATATTCCTTGGAGTACTGTCCTCATGTGCATGACAGAAGCTGAGCCCCTTCCACGTCCACATTCCAGTCTATGGAAAGCCAGGAAAAGAGAAAGGGGGCATGCACACCCAATACTGTAAGGCCAAGTATAGCACATTGCATAAGCTTCTTTTTCTCACACTCCGCTGACTCGAGCTCAGCCTCATGGCCACATCTAGCTGCAAAAGAGACTAGGGAATGTAGTCTCCATGTAAGTGGCTTTGTGTCCAGCTAGAGCTCAGTGGTTTCTATTACTAAAAGAAAAATGGAGAAAATGGGTACAGAGAACAAGCAGGAGTCTCTGCCACATCTTAGGAGTATTTGTTACAGAGGATCATTCTCTCCTTCACAGAATACTTCTGTTCTTTTGGCTTCAGTGATACCATCACACTCTCCTGGTTTTTCTCCGGCCCCTCTGCCTATTCACTCAATCTCTTTTGTTGGGTGAACTTACTCTGTTTGAACTCTGCATGTTGGACTTCCTGAAGGCTTCGTCCTGTGCCATCTTTTATTCCTTCCATCTACATGCTTCTCTAGGTAATTTTATTTAATTATGTGATTTTATATACCACATTGATAGAAATAACTTCTGAATTTATGTCTTTAGCCATGACCTTTCCCTGGAGTTCCAAATTCATATATCCAGTCGCATACTTAACATATCTGATCATAACTCTTGGTTGCTTGGGCTACCTATGCCCCTCTCCCAAGCCTGCTCCTGCTTCAGTTTTCTGCATTTCAAGAAACAGAGAAATAGCTTCAGCATCATTCCAGGTGCTCAGACAAAAACCTTAGGTATCATTCTTAGCTTAGTTCTTCTCTCACTTCCCCTCATCCAGTTCATTGACAAGTTTATACCCTCAACCTCCAAAGAAACATATCCTGAGTTTGTTAACTTTTTTCTGTCTTCCCCATTACCAGCCTGAGCCCAGCCAGCCTCACCATTTTGCTGAATGACTCATCTTCCTGCTGCCACTTTCACTGCCAACAAGCCAGCCTTACACAGCGCCCTAAGTGATGAATTAAAAACATAAATCAGTTCATGTTGATCATTGAACCCTTTCCCATCTCACCTTGAATAAAACCCAAACTCTCTACCCTGGTCTACAAAACCCAACAGGGACTGGCACCATCCACCTCTCCAGCCTCATCTCATGTCACCTGCTTTCTCAATGACCCACTCCCATCACGGTGACACATACCAAGTCTATTTCCATTTTAGGGAAGATATGAGGCAGAAAGACCTTAAATGGATGTTTTCTCTCCATGAAATGCTTGTGCCCCAGATCTTCCCCAGGAAGCTCCTTCTCATCCTTTAGGTCACACTGCAAAGGTCAACTCCTTAGAGAAGTTGTCTCTGTCCACGCAATCTGCGGTAGACTCGCCCTTTCAACCCATCACTCTTAGTTGCATCACCCTATCTTATTCTCTCAATAACAGTTAACACTACCTAGCATAATATATGTGTTTATTCACTGTCCGTATCCTCTCACAGTGGATGTGAATTTCATGGGAGCAGGACTTGTCTTGGGCCCCACTGCAATCCAGGGCCAGGTACATGTTGGGCCCTCAGTAAGGATCTGCTGAATGAATGTCTGAATACAGCTCCAATTCTGGAACCTCTTTAGCATCCCAGGAGTATTCTAAAGAACATGACAGCGTGAAGAAAAATTCTATATTTCCAACGTCTTTTAAAGACTTTTTCCAAACTGCCTTAGTACCATAAAATCTGCTTCTCTCTTCTACATAAGGACACAAAATTATATTCTCCTTTAGTAAATGCACTCAGGCATATTCAGGAGAGACCACAGCTTGTAGTGCTCAGGTTCTTAATCTGAGTCCATGGACCTTCTAGGGGTCCATGGATGTGCTGAAATTATATGCAGAAGATACATTCATTTTTCTGGGAGGTAGGGTCATAGGTTTGTTGGATACTCAGAGGGGGTCAGTGGCTCAAATAAAATCCACTTTATTGTGGAAAAAGTATTAGAGACCAGGCACAGTACCTCATATCTGTAATCTTAACACTTTGGGAGGCTGAGGTGGGTGGATCACTGAGGTCAGGAATTTGAGACCAGTCTGGCCAACATGGCGAAACCCTGTCTCTACTAAAAATACAAAAAAACAAAAACAAACAAAAAAAATTGCCAGGCAAGGTGGCAGGTGCCTATAATCCCAGCTACTAAGGAAGCTGAGGCAGGAGAATCACTTGAATCTGGGAGATGGAGGTTGCAGTGAGCCAAGATCACGCCACTGCACTCCAGCCTGAGTGACAAAGTGAGACTCCATCTCAAAAAAAAAAGGTTTAGAGACGGACTTGCAAGATCTGTATATGAGTTCTAGTGATGTCAGTCACAAATAATGCAAATTTGTGCAGATTATGTAATTTATTTAGATTCTAGTTTTCTTATCTTTAAAAATAATCGGACTTACATGCATTCTGACTTACACGTACCCACACTTAAATTATATTTAATCCCATCACAGGATGCTATGTGCTTTACTGTATCTCCCAGGTAATGACAATGAGGCTCAGAGTCTACTCAGGCTACTTGCCCCAAATCACATTTGTCCCCATATAAGTTCTGGATCAAGACCCATGCTTCTCCCATGCTTCAAATTGCCTGCTCTTTTATTTATTTTTTTATTTAGACACAGTCTCGCTCTGTCACCCAGGCTGGACTGCAGTGGTGCGATCTTGGTTCACTGCAACCTTCACCTCCTGGGTTCAAGCTATTCTTCTGCCTCAGCCTCCCAGGTAGCTGGGATTACAGGTGCCCGCCATCACACCCAGCTATTTTTGTATTTTTAGTAGACACAGGATTTCACCATGTTGGCCAGGCTTATCTCAAACTCCTGATCTCAGGTGATCCACCCACCTCCACCTCCCACAGTGCTGGGATTCCAGGCATGAACTACCATGCCCAGCCTGCTCTTTACATAAAAGTTTGCAGTACCAACATTCTGCAGTCCAATTTCCCTGGGTGGAATAATGTCTTGGACCACTTCACAGCAAGTACCATAGAGAAAAGCAGCTAGCTGGTGATGTAGTTTCCCAGCCAGGTAAGCACACTCCTGAACCACAGCAGAGCCCTGTGAACCCAGGAGTATGGGCTTTATCATCCATTCTTGACAGAAGAGAAAACGAAAGCACAAAGAGATTAAGTAATTGACTCTAGGCCAGAAGGTTAGTAATTTTCAGGGCTGAAAGATTATGCTTCACAATGTAATATTTTCTTAAATTTTCTACTAAGATGACCTTGAGAATCTCTACTAAGATTCTTCACTAGAGAGCTGACTCTTATCTTCATAGTTTAGTATTTGGCTGTTCTTCAAAAAATTATTTTAAAGTACTTTGCAAAGCTTGAGTAATATTTTTTTTCTAAGAGGACAGGAAGATATGTAATGTGCCCATTGAACAAGGACTAATGACATTGTTAGGAAGGAAGGAAAAAGGATATCACTTCTACATCGATTTCAGCTTTTATGCATTAACACCAGACAATGACCTCTAAAATGAGAAGAGCGCTAGCTTAACATTGTAAATTGACAAGGATCTTGGAAATGAGGAATTAAGGTCAGAGATTTGACTGTATAGATTCTACTCATGGCAGGGTAAGAGGCAACTGAGAATAACATGAAAGCAACTGGTAAGTATTTGACTTCTTTTTTTTTCCTTTCCCTCTGCTTACACCAATGGTCTATTATACTTCATAAAAAATAGAGACAGTACTGAGACTGTTTCCAAGAGAGCCTTTAGGTGGCTAACAGTGTCACACTGGCCAGTCTCAGGGACAAGCTGTGCAGTTCACTTTTGATTTGAAATACAGTTGTTGTTAAGCATAAGTTAATTGCTGAGTTTTCCAAAGTTGTGTCATCGCATAGGAGTTTAAATATAAGCAATAGCTTATTGGCTACTAAGTGCAGTTTTTGTAGTCCTCCCATCCAAATATGCCTCTAGATCATATACTCTGGTCAGATATGCTTTTGAGAGACTGTTCAGGCAAAGGCAAGCCTACCTTCCCAGATGGTTTTCAGTGCATTTCTGCCCCACAAACCAGAGCAACTCTCTAGTTTCTTTCTTTCTGTCTTTCTTTTCCAAGGTCAAAGCTCAGACAGCCTGGTTCTCCAAGAGACTGATGGCCCCAATCCCTGAAATGAACAGCCGTCCTAAAGAGCAACAGCCTCTCTGCCGAGGGGAATGGCAACACCAGGCAAAGCCAATGGATTCACATCTCTTTTATGATTCCATGAGGCGTTCATAATCACAGGGAGTAGCTGCATTGCTAATTAGGGGTCACAGAGGTGGTGAGGGCCTCATTCATTCATTCACTCTTTCTTTCAGTGAATACATCTTCAACTGCAAACAATTCTTTTGATGATTATCTGAATGTTGTAGCAGCATGAAGGCCTGCTTTCCATGACCTCTACATCTTATCCGCACTTGGCCAACCACGGAATCAATGAGATTTGACCCACCGAACATCAGACCCTTCCTATAAAAAACTAATCTTTTTATTCAACAAATATTTCTTGAGTGATCACTACCTGTGAGCACTATGCTAGGTGTTGGGGATAAAACAATAAACAAATGAGACAAAATCATGGCCTTCAAGATGCTTGTTTTCTAGAGGGCAGAAATACACAACAAATACAAAATACTAACATTTCAGATTATGGTATATTCCATGGAGAAAGCTAAAGAAGTCAAGAGAATAAGGAATGCAGGCGCATACGTGCATTACATACAGAGTAGTCCCAGAAGACTCCTTTGATAAGGCAACATTGAGCAAAACTGGAAGGAAGTCAAAAGTCAAGTCATGCAGAGGTGTGGGAAAAGAACTTTCTAGGCAGAGGGAACCATGAATGCAAAGGTCCTAAAAGAGGAGCAAGTTTGTCTTGTCTGACGAATGATGATATGCATGGGTGAGCAGGAAAAGTGATAAGAGATGAGGTCAGAGAAAAAATGGAGCCAGATTGAGTAGGACCTTAGAGGCTACTCTAGGATTCTGCCTTTTACTCTGAGTGCATTGGAAGCCACCGGCAAGTTTTGAGCAGTAATGGCTATTTAGGCTGCTCTGAGGAGAATGGAATATGGGGTGAAAGGCTGGGAGCAGGCAGACCAGTCAGGAGGAACAACAGAAATTGCTGATTGCCACATAGTAGCCATCTGCCCTTTCTTTAGCAACAGAACCCGGATTCTTGCCGGGTGCGGTCGCTCACGCCTGTAATCCCAGCACTTTGGGAGGCCGAGGTGGGCAGATCACGAGGTCAGGAGATCAAGACCATCCTGGCTAACACCGTGAAACCCCGTCTCTACTAAAATATACAAAAAATTAGCCGGGCGCGGTGGCAGGTGCCTGTAGTCCTAGCTACTAGGGAGGCTGAGGCAGGAGAATGGCGTGAACTCAGGAAGCGGAGCTTGCAGTGAGCAGAGATTGTGCCACTGCACTCCAGCCTGGGTGACAGAGCAAGATTCCGTCTTGAAAAAAAAAGAACTCTGATTCTTATTTGGCAGCAATGCACCCAGCTAAAGTCTAGATTTCCTAGTACTCCGTCCCCTGTCCTTTACAATTAGACAGAGTCCTGTGATTAATTTCTGGCCAATGATCTATAAGAAAGTAGATTCATAGCACACTTTGGAGCACTGATTAAAAACAGCCTACTCAATTGGGAGGAGTTCTTTGCTCTTTTGCTTCCTTCTGTTGCCAAACTGGAACATAGACAATTTAATGGCTGGAACCCTAGCAGCCATATGCACCCATAAGGAGCCCTTTCTGTTTTGTTTTGTTTTTCTCACCTTCTGCATTCTTATCATTTATTTGTGGTAAGAACACTCAAAATCTATTCTCTCAGCACTTTTTATTCAATGTTATTAACTGTAGTCCTTAGAGAACTCTTCAATTTATTCCTGCTGCCTAGCTGAAATTTTGTATCCTTTGACCAACAACATCTCCTCAATCCCTATCCTTCCCTCCTTAAACCCTGTTAACTATAATTCTACTCTCTGCTTCAATGAGATGGACTTTTTTAGATTTCACATATAAGAGAGATCATGTAGTATTTGTCTTTCTGGGTCTGGCTTATTTCCTTTAACATAATATCCTCCAGATTAACCTATGTTATTGCAAATGACAGGATTTCCTTCTTGAGACTGAATAGTATTATCCATTCATCCATTGATGGACACTTTGGTTGATTCCATATCTTGGCTATTGTGCACAATGCTGCAATGAACATATCAAAGAGGTATGAATATTTCATACCTTTTTGAAATGCTGATTACATTGCATAAGATGGCCTTTAAAATGGAAGCCATGTGCTGAGGATGGTGGAACAGGAAGCTCAGGTGGGTCCCTGAGGATAGCATAGAAATACCACACCAAATCTGGACTGCCTATTTCTGGACTCGTTTCACATGAGAGAGAAATGGCCGGGCACGGTGGCTCATGCCTGTAATCCCAGCACTTTAGGAGGCCGAGGTGGGTGGATTATTTGAGGTCAGGAGTTCGAGACCAGCCTGGCCAACTTGATGAAACCCCATCTCTACTAAAAATACAAAAATTAGTCGGACTTGGTAGTACACGCTTGTAATCCCAGCTACTTGGGAGGCTGAGGCACGAGAATTGCTTGAACCCAGGAGAAGGAGGTTGTGGTGAGCTGAGATCACATTGCTGCACTCCAGCCTGGGCAACAAAGGGAGACTCTGTCTCAAAAAGAAAAAAAAAGACAGAGAGAGAGAGAGAGAGAAATAAAGTTCTTTTCTGTTTAAGCCAGTGGTTTTTAAATTTGGGTTTTTTCCAGCTATATGTAGCTAAACTGAAACATGATGAATATAAGTAGACTTTGCAACAATCCAGGTGAGAGAAGATAGTGGTCTGGCCCCGGTGGGGTGGCAAAGGAGGTCAGACTTTTTCTTTTTGAAAGGTAATGCCCATAGGATTTGCAGATGGTTTAGATACAAGAATGAATGAACTATTAATAGAAAAACTAAGACTTTCAGTTTGGGGCCCAAGTGACTTGAGAGTGTAATGATTTACAGAAATGCAGAAGGCTATGGAGGGGACAGGCCTGGGTGTGGGACTGGGGTTGGTGGGAACGGCAGTCTAGGGCACACGTGGCAGCATGGCCTTGATAGAAGCAGGAACACAATGAAACAGGAAGGGAGGCCAAGAGCACGGGGCATAGATTGGTAGGAAATGAGTGAGCTCTCATCCTACTGCTTCTATTTTCTCAACAAAGTCTGATCCAGGTCATCCCCTGAGACTGAAGGGAAGAAAGCAGAGGGTGGAGATGGGAGGTTTGAAGACAGAGACATTATGAAATAGTCCGTTTAGTGAGTGGGATTGCTGGGCAGCCATGGGTGTGCATCCGTCTGAAATTTGTGCTCTCTAATATTAAGAAAAGCCACTTACCAGCGCTGTGTGTTTTTCTGCAATCCAGTCCAGTTGCATGATCGGGTTTAACTGAGCCTGGGTTTGAATGAAGGGGTATTTGCAAGAAGGATCAGAATGATGGATCAGTAATCCAAACTGGATAAAGAAAGAAGTAAACACATGAGATGGATGAATAGAGAGTTGACAGTTCTTGAAAAGACCGAAAAACAGGGTGGGTTCCAGAGAAGCCAAACAGAAGGATAGAAGGTTGTGAAGGGGGAAAAGGAGATTTTGGAGGAGATGTAATTAGTCATCATTGAGGACAAGGTCAAATGAGTCACTGGAGAGAGAAGGAACTGAGAAGCTAAAGATATTGAATGGAGGTCAAGGTGTTGAATAAAGTATATTCCATTATAAGACTACTAATAAAACTTGTTCACAACTTCCTCTAATTAGATTTGTTATCTGCTTTGAATAAAGATACTATTCATTAGTCTAAGTACTTTAATTTTTTTTTTTCTGAAGGGATATTTATGGGACTTCAAAGAACAAAGTTTTACCCAAACAACTAAGTTTTTGTTGGGTGAAAATACAAAGCATTTTTTTTCCATGTGAAACTTCTTTGTATCTTGATATCTTTTCTTTTTCTTCTGTGAGTTTTTTTAGGCGAGTCTATTAACGCAATCTTTTAAAGATTGACCTGTTTATTCTCTCTAAAATAGTTCATGTCGTAGCTTGTTTCTTCTAAGCTGGACTTTGCCCCCTTGTACTTTCCTCACAACTTTTTCATTGTTTTTTAAAATAACATTTATTCTCATATTTACTTATTTTTCTCAGATGTTTGTTTCCTTTCTTCCTGCTCCATCTCCCTGTTCCTCAGATTCCTTTCCTTAGGAGAAAAAATTGGGATATTTCCCACAGCACGCTGTGAGAAAACTCTCTGGACTTCCTGGGGGTGGGACTTGGGAACACAGAGGGTCTTGCACACTATTTTATATCCAGCGAATGTTCAGATTACAGGGCCAGGCCTCAGATACAGGTTCAGTTGTGGAAGGTGGCCCCTGAAACATTATGAACACTGCTTTGCTCCTTCCGTCTCCTAGTCCCTCTTCTTAAGCTCAAACGTTGTTAATCGGGAGTCTGTTCTGGGCTACTCATTGTACTGATTAAAGTAATTCATATTAACGAGCAATGACTGATCTACTCAATTCTCTTAGGGGAAGTCACATTTCTAAAATGTGCATATTAATCTAAATAAAACCCTGATTCAAGAGATAAATGTGAAACAAATGATTAACACTCTATTCAGGGTTTTCAGAGACAGAACAAAAGATTTTCTCTTGTCTTGGGGCCCCAAAACAGCCTTCTCATCCCTTAGAAAGTGGGCTAGGACAATGTAAAACTGGGCAGTAGAATATTGTGTGTGTGTGTGTACATGTGTGTGCAGTACCTCTCACCTCATCTACACATCTCTCTAGCTCATGATATATGTTTCAAATCATGAACCAGAGATATTCATATGTGAACACGGTTAAGACATATTCTTAAAGAGTAAGTTCTTGGTCTAGGATAATATTTTGTAATTTTCCATATAAAATTCTTCAGATGCCCAACTTGTTGAAGATTTTCAGGAGCCTAGTCTTAGAATCACAGAGGTTCGTGGCTCCTGGTTCCTCCTTAAATCCAATTGTTCATTACTGGAATATACAAACGAGTAGGGAGCCAGAGATGATAGGCACCAGAAACTGAGGTTTCCATTTCTCAACGCGGCCTCAACTAAATGAATTAAATCTCATCCTCCTATGGGAAGTGGAGGAAAAGGGCTCTGGCTGGGAAGTACTGCTGTGCAGTGGTTAGTCTAGTGGGTCTGAGGGTCAAATACATTTGAGTGCAACTCCCAACCCAACTCCCACTACTAGCTTTGGGACCTCGGGTGAGTCACACAGGCCTCAGGTGCTACAGCTTCTATAAATAGTGATATAGTATTCTTACATAAAGTGTGGCTGATTAGAGCAGCCCTTCCGTGGATCAACCACCCCATCAGAGGATCTGTGTCTACGATGGAGCCTTTTCCGCCTCGGGAGGTTCTTTCAGGTCCAGAAGCTTCCCCATGGAGGGAAGAGAGGCAGCAATGAAATCGGCGTATAGGGGGACTGGGCTCTTTTCCCTTCATGTCTACCAGGGCAATGACCTCCTAGAGTCCGCTATGCACTCCCCACTTGCCTCTCTGGTCACTGAGAGGTGAAGTAGTTGTAGGACCAGGAAAAGCAAGAAGAGAGTGTCCTCTTCTGCTCCCCTTCCCGGGAGTCTGGGCGCTAAGCCTGGCCCTCTGGGGCGTGTTTGAACATAACTCGCACCGCTTACTCTTTTCCCATCTCAGCAGTCTTGAGCCTGTATCCTAGTACCTTTTGCCGGCCTTGTGTAAGCAGCTTGCACGGGATATATAAGGAGAATCAAGTTTCTGAACTTCAAAAAATGTAAAGTCAGTCGTGCTTCTTCCTGCCGGTGACTGTTTACGAGAGGGAAGTCAGCGGGGCCCCCAAGAGGTCGCTGGTGGCGCAGAAACCGCGGCCAGATTGTAAAGAACAGGGGAAGGAAAAAAAAAAAAAAACAAAACAACACCCAGAAAGTTTCTTCCTTGTTGCGAATAATCGCCGCCCCCCCACCTCCGCCCCCAGCAGAAGCAGTAACGTGACACCCGAGCGAAATCCCGAGACCCGAGCGGAGAGGGAGGGGAAAGGGAGGAGAGAGCTGCGGAGCGCCGGAGGGAGAAAGGGGAGGAGAAGGAGGAAAACCCCTGTCAAGGAGGTGGAGCGAGGGGATGGTGTCCGCCTCCTGTTCCTCCCTGCCGTTTTTTAGAGAAGCCTGAACCGGGACAAAACACGCTGAGACCTACAGACACAAAGCCGGGGGGTCCACGCTGGCGCTGGAGGCGAGCCCCGGCGGCCGCAAGCGAGCCCGAGGC
>NW_012115855.1:1560140-1596175 GCF_000951035.1 Colobus angolensis palliatus | reverse complement strand
ACGAGTAGACTGTGCGAGGCGGCGGAGCAGGCGATGAAGAAGAAGCAGCAGCATCCCGGCGGCGGCGCGGATCCCTGGCCCCATGGGGCCCCTTTCGGGGGCGCCCCTCCGGGCCTGGGCAGCTGGAAGCGCCGGCTGCCCCTGCTGCCTTTCCTGCGCTTCTCCCTCCGGGACTACGGCTTCTGCATGGCCACCCTGCTGGTCTTCTGCCTGGGCTCCCTCCTCTATCAGCTCAGCGGGGGACCCCCTCGCTTCCTGCTCGACCTGCGGCAATATTTGGGTAAGGAAGCTGGCCAGGCTCTAGGGCGGCGCCTACTGCGCAAAGTTCTGTGGCGGGGAGAGGGGAGCGCCGGGGACTTCTCGCGCTGCCACCGCGCGCCGCCGCCACCCCGGGGCTCTCCAGGTGCGAAGCCCGCGAGCATCTGTGCCGCGGTCTGGAGCGCCTTTTTCCTCCCGCGCGTCCGGCTGGCCTCACCCAGGCGGTGGCGCCGCTGGGTTGCACTGCCTACAGGTACCCCGGGGTAGGGCACCGCTCACCTTCCGCCCGTCCCACCTCCGCCACCCCCGCCCCGGCTGGGGCGGATTGGATGGTTGTGTGGGGTGTGCGGGAGTGTGTATCTTCAGGCTTGGCGGCGCGGGGAGTGGCGAAAGAAAGGGATAATCCGCTCCGTGGCATTGTTAGTGACCACAGTTCCGTCCCGTCCCGCGCGCCGGGGAGTGCGGGTGGGTTTAGCCCCTCCCCACGGTCTGCTCTGAGAATTCTGTCCCGCGGATCCTGCCCGCCAGCCCTGTTGGCTCCGTGCTGTCCCCGGGCTGGCTTGTACCTTGGCCGCCGCTGTCCACCCCGTCGCCCGCAGCTAGCCTGGCGCGGGGAACGGGCTGCATCTAGGGGTTTGGGGCTGCCAGAGGGCGCGGGTCAGCCTGGCCAGCAATGTCACCTCTAGTAACCCGAGGATCCTCGGCGCTGTGTGCGTCTCAAGCTCAAGTCAAAACTTGTGTGTGTGTGGTTTATTAGGAGAGAGGACGCCTATCTTTAGCAGAAGTAAGGAAGGGGTTGTGATGGGAGGGAAAGAGCTCCTCCAGCAAGAAGGCGTGACCCCGCAGCTCCCTCGTTTCGGCTATGGGAGCCAGGGGTGCCCGGGCTGGGCGAGCGTAAGCCCTGGTCGCAAGGACGATGCTGGCATGCGCGTTCGAGCCAATGGAGGATGCAGATCCCTCAGAAGTCTGTGGCCAGAAGAGGTCGTGCGGGGGTGAAGGCTGGGAGAGCTCCAGCTTCTTGAAAGCATTCGAAGTGATAAGCCTGAGCATCTGCACGATGAGAGCGAGTGCGGGGAAGCAGAGCCACCGAAGTGCTGGAAGGAAAATGGGCCAAATGACCCGGGCCAGCTGAAGGCTGCCACAGTTACCCCAAATGTCGCTTCGTGGCAGAAGCCACAGGTCTAGATAGCAGACCGTTTGGAGAATAGAGAAAAGGAAAGAAAACCCAAAACAAACAAACAAAACAAAACAAAAAAACAAAACCACATCAGCAAAGTTACAAATGTGTTAGGGCATTTGGAAATGTAGACGTGGATAAAATAATGTTCTTTATCTTGTACAAGACCTCATATTTTAAAAGTTACACTTTTATTTCTTTATAAACTTTGGGGAACTATAGATTAGAGGAAAAATTTGCCCAAGTAGATTTCCATAGCATTTGGTTTCATAGAGGATTTGGGGCAGTATACCCTTTATTAGGGAATCAAACCTTTTCTTTTCGTAAGTTCTATGTTGTGGAGTCTCGTAACTTCCACTACTCTCTGACACCTGCTAGTGCCACAAAAGTTAACAGTATTTTCATCGCCAGCAGCAATCCCTGTTAACAGGCATTGGGAGGCAAGCGTTGAGGCTCAGGGTCTTTCTCCATTATGTCTGACAATGAATTCTTGCAGAAGTTCTTTTTAAGTAATATATGGAGGCTAGGGGTGTAGGGAAAAGTGTAAGGGACCAGGATGGAAGACGCCTGTGCTCATTGTCCTAAAAGCACTTGGCCTTGCGTAGGGTACTCAAGACTTCACAGGCCTGGTGTTTCATGGCAGGATTAGAAGCCAGACCTGACTGTCAATGAAACCTCCCACCCAGCTCCTAAAGTTCTGGGGTTCTGACACCTTTCTTGAGAAAGGGAGATTCTGGGAGGAGGAAGGAGCAAAGGTACTACTGAGGATAAAATCAAGAAATTTCAACATATATTTCATTAACATTTTCACTTTGTATTTCCAAACAATGAGGCCTGATGAATTTGGGTGGTCAGCTGGTAGAAGGGTGAATTCTCAGCTTCTGCTCAGGAAACTAGGAAGAACTGAAAGATTGAATGCTGCTTCTGTTTCTAGCTGATCATTACATTTCTGACTGATGTGATAGGTTCAAAATGACATCATTGTGAACTGAAAATAGGATACCCTTGGCCAAATTTGTTCCCTGTTGTCTTGTCACGTAAATATAATGATTTTTGGGAAAAGTGGGCTTGTGGTATTTTGGATGGTCTAAAATATACCTTTAATAATATAAGGCCACTGTATCTGCAGAATTACTTTCCCGTTTTCCTCCATTCTTTTATTTTAGTGTCTGTCAAAACAAAACTTGTGGTTAGTAAACACATCCTCTCAATTTCCTCAGCCAATTTTGGAAGCAAGTATTTTTCTTAAATGTGACTTCATGTAAAGTCAAAATTTTCCAAATCAAAATATGTTTATATCAAACACTTTTCTTTACAGAATATTATTTCATTATACTTATACAATATTCTATGTCTGACACACAATGGCCACTGAATAAATATTGGTTGAATTAATGACCCAACTTATTGTATCAAACAGGTAGTGTGATACTTAACATATTGAATATTCTCACAGGAAAGCCAAGAGATAGTAGCATTCTTAGTAAAAGCTAGTATTTATCACGCATGTACCAGTCAGTGCATACATAGGGTGACATTCAATCTGCACAGCAACACTGTTGGTAGGTTCCATTGTTATTTCCATTTTCTGTACAGGAAAAATGAAGGCAAAGAGTTATGAAGGACACATAGCAAGCAAGGACTTCAACCCATGTCTGTCTGATTGTGGTACCCATTGCATAACACTATGGGCAGTTTAAGGAGAAAAGGGAAGGACAGCCAAGCTGCAAAAGGGAGTCTAAAGATCTGGACTGGCTAAAAACGATCAATCACGTTTATGTCCATAATTCCACCTTCCTTTTTTTGATACTTGTACTCTGAGTATCTTGAGAAGCCAGCAGAGAAGGGAAATCATTCAAGCAGCTGGTCTGCTTTAACTCTACCTTCCTGTATTACTCCGCACTATGCGGCCTCCATTTACATAGGGAACTAGACCCTCCCTGAGCTGGGCAACAACTGGGAGTAATGTTGGTCAGACTCGCATCTCCCGGGTGTTTTCTCTTTAGCAGTTGTGCTGTGCTAGGCTAGTGGTTCCCAATGTGGGTCCTTGGACCTGCCGCATCAGAATCACCTGGGAACTTGTGACAAATGTACATTCGAAGGTCTTATGCCAAAGCTGCTGAATGAGTGTGGGCACAGGGCCCAGCAATCTGTGCGGCAGCAAGTCCTCCAGGTGATTCCAACACAGAGAATTTGAGAACCGTTGTTATTGAGCAAAGTATTGCTTTCAGGAGGCTTCCCATGTATTTGAGAGAAAGGAGGAATGTGAGGGGGGTGGGTAGATTTATAAAGTATTTAAAGGTAATAATGTACATGGTTTCACTTTTTGATTTCAACTTTTAAAAATGCACCTTCTTTGCTACTTAAGCTCCACTGTTTTGAGGGAAGGACCAGCCAACAGCACCCACCCCGGCTGGCTTTAGACCTTCCGAGGTTAGGAGAGGTGTGATGTGGGGAGTAGGCTGACGTGGGGCAACCGGAAAGCATAGTATGGGGAAGGAAGAGAACAGAGTCACTGATGATGCTTTCTCTTCCGCACAGGTGACAGCGGTGAACAGTCCTTCTTCCTAGTCAATTTGGGGAAAGGCAGAGTATGTTCTCCTTAAAGAATGTTCTGCTGTAACACATTTGATAAGAGTAAAGGAAGTGGTGGGGAGGAAAATCATGCAAGAATAACTGTTATCTTGATTTCCCACCCTCAGATTGGATGGAGGGGGAACACAAACATACAATGGGGTAAATAGAAATGTATAACAAATGCTACACTTAAACTTGGAGACCACGGTCTTTCCAATTCAGTGATTTTTTTTTTTTTTGAAGTGGCATTCAAACTTTGTTTTGCTATGGAAAACAAACAAAAAATCAAATAAAATCTCCCCCAGATATTAGGTTATGATGCAGCCTTGCTGCCAGTAGCCTTATTACTTATAAGCTGTGAAAATATCAAAAACTTGGAATAACACTCATTACATTGATATAAACAGAATAAGCCAGATGGCTTACTACTGATCTTGTACAACCGAGAAGCTCTAATGATTTATCATCCAGCCTTGGATATGTGATTTAGACTTTATGGGAGCTAAACTTGTTGGATTCATTCCAAGCTGATATGCTTTCCTTTCCATTTTTAATTTATACCACTTTAAATGGAGATATAGAGCTTTAGTTCTCAGAATTGCCAATCTTTACATTTATTATATATGAGCCTGGCAATTTAGAGTCAAAAAATGAAAAGTATGTCATTTTATTGAATTTGAAATTCTCTAAGTTTAAGTGCATTTAAAGGAAAATGTGAAAATAAAGGTCCATATCTGTTGCAAAATAGTTTCTTTGAAACTTAAAAGCCAAATTTTATTTTTCTTCTGCATTTCACACATGGTATAAATATAGTACTTTAGGCTCCAAACAGTAATCTAGGAATTGAATGCATAAAATATGATGTTATCAATAGAAATTGTTGACATAGAAAAAATGATATTCTTGTTCATAGTTACAAGTTTATATTGTGGGGTTGGCTGGGGACACAGTGGCACTGTATTAGAGAAAGGATAGAAAATGGGATTCAGCTATGGTAATCCGTCCTGTAAACAAATAGCATGAATGGTGAAAAGCACTCTGCCTTGTAAACTGTTTTTTAATGTAGACTAGTCTCAGTATGAATTGTCTAAGAACACATATAAATGTGGATTATCTAAATACTGTCTTTCTTCAAATTCCCTGTCATCAATCCAGGCTTAAGACAGTGGTTAGTTTTGTTTAGAGAAACTGGAAAGAAAGTGGTCAAGCTTTTTGAGTCCCAAAAGAAATAGTATCTTTTGCTTCCTCAGAGGGAGGCTGAAGGAGCAGAAACAGTAACTTGGCCTGCAGCTGTACTGGTGGGTGTCCATGATGGACAATGAAAACGCATCTTATTTGATGGATTGTAGCTGCTAGAATTATTAGGAGTTACCGCTTGTTTTTTGTTTTTTGGAAAGAAGTAAGACTGGACCACAAATGAATTTTATTATAAGTATATTTATTTGTATTAAATAGAAACTCAGCTTTAAGCAACCAGTGATATACATAAATCCCTTGTTTTATTAGAAATAGGGACAGAAACACTAACATTTCACAAAAATTCTTATTTGCAAAAGTCAATGTAGCAACTGTTTTGCAAGAGAATTCCAAATGAAGTACATTTTGGCATTTGCTATTAGTTTTTAAACAGCTTTGTTGAGATGTAATTCATATACCATATAATTCACCCATTTAAAATTTTTAATAGTTTAATAGTTTTTAATATATTATAGATATGTGTAACCATTCCCACAATTTTAGAAGATTTTCATCACCACAAGGAGAAACGCCATACCCTTTATCCAACACTTTTGCACCATCAACCCCAGCCCTAAGCAATCGCTAATTTACTTTCTGTCTGTATAGATTTGCCTATTCTCGGTATTTTATAGAAATATAATAATATAATATGTGGTCTCCTGTGATTGGCTTCTTTTACTTGGCATAATGTTTTCAAGGTTCATCCATGTTATAGCATGTGTCGGTACTTCCTTCCTTTTTATGGCTGAATAATATTTCCTAAGAATTTTTTTTATTATGGAGTAAAATGTTCCATAAAACTGTATGGATATACCACATTGTGTTTATCCATTCACCCATTAATGGACATTTGGGTTGTTTTCACCTTTTGTCTACTGTAAGTACTGCTGCTATGAACATTTGTGTTGCAAGCCTTTGTTTCAACACCTGTTTTCTATTCTTACAAGTATATACCTAGGAGTGGGATTGCTGAGTCATATGGTAATTCTAGGTTTGACTTAGTGAGGAACTGCCAGGCTGTTTCTACAGTGGCTGCACCATTTTACATCCCCCTCAGGAATGTATGAGAATTCCAATTTCTTCACATCCTCACTGCCATATAATAAACGTGATTTATATATTCTTAACACTAGACCCTTTTCAGATATATGATCTTGCTATTAATTTGAGGGTTGGGAAATACACTGACTTAAATACAGTTCTGTTATGTATTGTTCACTCTATTATAGGTATTCACCTTATCAAGGAGCAAGAAATTAGTTTTATATGTAAATTAGTTTTAAAGTGTTAAGTACGGTATCTGGGTATACAGTAAAACCTAAGCAAACTGTAAAGAGGATTGAAAACAAGGACCTGTTCTAAAGAATCCTGGGGGTCTTGTTTTATAGTTATGGATTACTTTGAATATTGAACACTTTACATTTATCTCAAAGATATGATAATTCATGGATAGTTAACACTTACCTGTTTTAGAACTGTCATAAAGATTGCTGTGACTTGTATGTGGAATATGAGTGTAGCTAATTTTTGAATAGTAGATTATAGTACAATAGATATGTTTTGTCTTTATATCTGCTCGCTGGAATGGAGCTGATGAGCTCAGCAGGGGAAAACACTTGGGTCCATTATGTTCCTTATATAATATATGAAGAAACCAAGGAAATCTTAAGCATTCTCATGAAATTGGAATTCATATACAATTTATTTTGTATTCATGTTGTGGTATAATATGAAGGACAAATATATAGGAACAATATTTGCTATGTTTGTTTCTCTTTAGTAAAATAACTTATGAGTTTTAAGAAGAAATATTGTTTTTATAAAAATTACAGAACATTTTAGTAGGTTTTAAAAATATATATATAATCAAAATAAGAAGCTCTAAAATAACAACAGCCAGTTAGATGCCGCTTGGCCTCAGGTTGAATAATTGGTAACACTCTCTGAAATGGTCTGCCTCTGTGTCCCTACCCAAATCTCATCTTGAATTTTATTTCCCAATTGATGTCTTTAGCTTATTTCTTCCTTGCTCTTTGAAGCTGATGCTCCAGGCAAATACATTACAACCACTTATGACATATGAGTACATATAGTTTTGTTTAGAGATGGTTGCCCATTCTAGAGTGTAGTGGGGCCATCAGAGCTCACTGCAGTCTCAACCTCCTGGGCTCAAGCCATCCTCCCACCTCAGCTTCTTGAGAAGCTGGGGCTACAGGCACAAGCCATCATACCTGGTAACACAAACATTTCCTTCAGTGCACAGAGATAACTGCCCATTTCTTACCTTTGGGCATTTAGAATTACACTTTTAGAGCTCTCTCTGCAATTAAGAATATCTGAGGTTAATTTAGAGATTTGTGTGCGTGCAATTAGAATGCAAACTTCTTGTTACTTGTCATTTTCTGAAATCCTAGAACAGTTGTTTTGGGAGTTTGCAGAATAGCAGTTATTTCTGTAGGTTAGCGTCTTCTTTAGGTAGCAATTTGTGTTAAATTAGCCAGTATGTTTCAAGCATGACTTTAAGTCATGAAGGAGATGAGACCATGGAATGATGTGATTTTTGAAACAGGGACTGAACAGAGTTTAACCTAGAGCTGCACTATGACCATACTATAAAATTAGGTCTCAATGCACCAAGCCATTTACACTTGTTTGGTGAAAGATACTATAATAACCTTAAGTCATGGCTTTGATTAGGCAATTCTTAGTTCATTAATAGATGATTTAAATAAACTATTACCTTTAACTGTATTGCATTTCTGGAAACACCATTGCTGTTTTTTAGTTCAATGAGTACAATTTTCATAATCTTGATGAAAGAAAAATGAGAATATTCTGAGACATATGAATTCTTTTGTTCAGTCATTCAACAAATATTCACGGAAGGCCTTCATTGGGGCAGAAGCATCAGGAACTAGGAAGGATATAGGTTTTGGAGCAGAGCTCTGGGTGTGAAGCACTGTGTTACCATTTATTACCTGGGACAGCTTGAGCAATTTTATTAACTTCTCTGAACCTCTGATGTTTCGATGTATACAATAGGATCAATAATTGCTGTTTTACAGGATACTTCTCTAACCCAAGGCCTGACGTTTAAATTCAACAATTGTCAATTTTCTCAGCTTGTTCTTTGCTTCTCTTTAACTCCCTCTTCATTTAGCACACATACACATATGAGTGCACACACACACTCATACCAGCACACAGCTGGGGGAGTATGCAGATTTACTGATAACCTGGCTTCCAATGGAAAGAACCAATCAAACCCAGGAATACACAATTACTTAACTAGTATTTTTGTGGCCACTCAGATTGGCAGGGGCTCTTCAAAACCTGACAGGTTCTAGTAATTCAGCCATCCCACTAATTATATATATGCACACCTTCCTGCTTCTTCTCTTCTGCTTCCTGGAAATAGTCATTAAAGGACACATTCTTTGCACAGCCTGATTTCCTCTGTGTTGAATTTATCCACACTACTTTTTTTGTTCCTGCATTCACAAAATAAAAATAGCTGTGTGAAGGGAGTATGCTGGAGCTTACTCTCTGGGATAGCCAGCTGTTCTAGGATTGCACTAGTGATCCATAAGCTGCACCCTTTCAGAAATAATCACAATGCCAGGCATACACTGTGCCTGTTCCCAGAACTTCCCCCATTCATGACGAAACTACCACATCCAGTAGTATGCCCGCTTTCTTTTCTCAGTTCCCACTTCTCTCTCATTGGTAGTCAGAGCAAGAGCAGTGAACCGCAGAAGCAGATCTTGTGTCTTCACCAAGAAGCTGGTGAACTTGCTTGTTTCCCATGCTCAGCCTCTCTGTGTTGCCTTGCTCTGTTAGCCTCCAGTGGGTGTTGGGGCAAGTGAGAGCCATACCATCTGGCATAGCTGGTCACCCAGTTCCTTAAGCAGTTGAAGGCAAATGCTGATTTTTACATTATTTCGTAGAAAGTTGTATTTTGTTTGGGGACCTTAAAAACCCTGACCTTGCCATCCAGCACAGAGCTTCCATCCAGCACAGAGCCTGCTTTAACACAAAGGCTGTTTGACATGAATGCCTTTCCATTGGATAAGCAGAACTGTCAGGCAGAGCCATGCGGCTGGATGGAAGGGGCACTAGGCCTGGGTGTGCAAGGAGTCCCGACAATAAGTCAGTGGTCAGTGTTAAGTCATGTGAGCCTCCTAGGCTTCAGTATCTTCATCTCTGTAATGAAGGAGTTTCATCAGATCCGTGATTCTCAGCTGTTTCGTTCCTTAGGACCCTCATCCATAGCAGTGTTTCCATATGGTCTTGACTGCCACTATGGGGATACATCTCAGTGGCCAGGAGAGGGAGAAAGGGCATAGCATTGGAAGTCCTTTAACAAAAGTCCCTGAGCTCACGCCTGTAATCCCAGCACTTTCAGAGGCCAAGGTGGGCGGATCACAAGGTCAGTAGATTGAGACCATCCTGGCTAACACGGTGAAACCCCATCTCTACTAAAAGTACAAAAAATTAGCCTGGTGTGGTGGCAGGCACCTGTAGTCCCAGCTATCAGGGAGGCTGAGGCAGGAGAATGGTGTGAACTCGGGAGGGAGAGCTTGCAGTGAGCCGAGATCGCGCCTCTGCACTCCAGCCTGGGCAACAGAGCGAGACTCCAACTCAAAAAAAAAATGTCCCTGAGGTAATTTTTCTGTGCACTCCCGGGGAGAGCGTTTCTTTTCTCTTTAGAATCACTGAAGTAGATCGTTCTAAGATCTCTTCTGTTCTTAAAGTCATGTGCTGAAATAGACAAGAGGTCATTTAATTGTAGCAACTGAAACAAATATAAGGCTATTTTCGTTGGACCCAAACACTTACTTAAAAATTGCAGAAGTCCAGTGACTAAGGCAAGTAGAATACACAAAAACATTTTAGGCCATCATTGGCGTCATTTTCTGAGTCTTAATCATAGTTAAATTTTTTCTAAAATTAAAATCAGCAGTGCTTTTCCTCCAACTCCGCCAGAACTTGCTCTAGAAATTAGGGGAAGCAGAATGTCCCCAGGAAGTCTTAAGAGAGAAGAAGCAGAGTAAGACATGGGTTTCCAGAGTTTAGAGTCTCTCTGTGTGGTAGAAAGCTGTGTTATTGATGAGGATTTGCATAACCTCCTCCCAGTTGCCTGCTACTGGTCATCCCATTTCATTGTGGGCAACTCCAGTGGATAAGATGGTTCTTCACAGCATGGTGAGCTACTCCTTTCTAGCCTCCATCCGTTTTTTGCTAGTTCTTCTGGAAGCTACATAGGCTTGTCTATTGGACTATATAGTCTTCAAATAATTGAAGATATTAAAATGACTATTATGTCTACCCCACTCTGTTACACACATAAATCTTGTCCAGACAAATAGGTCTATTTACCAGTACTTTCTCATCAGAAGTCATTTGAAGACACAGAAAGTAAAAACCACAAAGAAAAAAAAAAAAACTATATTAAAGTGAAACCTGAACAATAACACCCCATAAACCTAGCAAAAAATTAAAAAAAAAAAAAAAACCCAAACTGGGGACAGACATCTTCCCAGGAAATAGAATTGATATTCAGATCTTTAAAAGTTCAGTTTATCAATGAGAAAAAGATAACTCATGAGATAAATGGGCAGAGTACAGGAGCAGTCACAGAAGAGGAGACACGGCTGGCCAGTAAGCACAAGGAGAAATGAAGTTGTTTTGATTCCCTTACACATCTTAACCCCCTTCCTCTGTCTACATGGCCCTTAAAAGCCACAGAACTGAACAATTTTCCAGTTCCCTCAGTTTGTGAGCCTACTTTGTGCAGTAGTATGTTACTGTTAGAAGGGATCCTCTTCTAAACTGTGGTCTTTGAGAATGACTGCTCCTCCCACCGCTGTTCTGAGGGTGTTGGCAGGAGTGCAGCAGAGGCTGGCTTCAAGGCCCCCAGTGGGCTGGCTGGAACCCTGCTTCAGCTCCTACAAGCACGTGTGGCCAAATTCTGGGAGCCACGTCAGTGTGGCTTGATGGGTCCTCTGAGACGCCCTCTCTGCTCAGAACACAGCCAGTAAGCCATGGGCAGATCACAACAAACAGCACCCTGCCTTCTGCTCCGCCTCCCTCCATCTACCACACTGCCAAGTTCCTAAGAAGCTTAGGGGAGAAGGAACTGCTGTGGTGCTTAGAATGCAGCGTCTTGCCTGGAAGTATTTTCTCAATCTTCGAGAAAACAGTGGAACTGACTCATTTGGTCAGAGCTTTACAGAAATGTGATTGCAGATCTCTTGCAATTTCATTCTGCTTTAGTGTCAGAATTCATCCGACAACGTGCCAAAAAAAAAAAAAGTGTGTAAAATCACATACAGATTTAGACACTTCAAGAAGAAGTTATTTTTACCACAGTGGGGAAGAAACCAGAAAGTGCCGATTGGTGGAGAAGGCCGGGCAAGGCTGAGGAAGGAGGGTGGGCACCTGAGCAACCTGGGCCTGGGCACACTCACCCCTGCGGCCTTGCCAGCCTGGCCCAGGGATTGTGGTGCGGTCACCTCTTAGCAGGTGGAGGGAGGAGTTCCTGTGTGGAAGATCTGCTCGAAGGAGGAGAATGTTGACATAACTCCCGAGTGTGGAGCCAACTTCAGCAGTACGGGGTTAACATGGGTTACTCTTGAAAATGTGTTGCGTGCTCTCCCAACAGCCCATAGAAGCAACTCCCTAACAGCTGCATGGGACACAAAGGTAAAAATGGAGAAACGATTCCAGAAAACCACATAAATATAAAAACCGAATGGCGCAGTGTCTTTATTTTGTTTTAGCAGATGACAGGATTAAAGCCACCTTGTTTTCTTTGCTCATGCATTTCCCAACTCAAAAGCCTATTCTTCTTTGCTTGTAGAGCAGAGATCCAAGGCTGAGAGAGCCTGAAATGTTTTTAGTTATATTCTTCATTCGTGCTGCGAGATAAAGAGTTTTCCTAGAAACTGAAGGGGGGGAACAGGAAATATTTGTTAAGATCCATAACCTCTGGCTTTTGTCTCCTCTTTTCACGTGGGCAAAGGATATCTAGAGCTACCATTCAGTGATAATATTTTGGGTCTCATAAGATGGTGAATTGTTCAAATGTATTTGGAGAATACTTTATTCAAACATCTTTGTCTTTCTCTCCTATTCCTTGTGGCTGAAGAGAGGCATGTGCGTTTTATGTGAGGGTCTTGAAATGTATGCAGTTACCATGGTGGTACTCTTCTGACCCAAACTCTGGCATAGAGTGTGTGTTTAGCCATGTTTTCAGGGGTGCTTCCTAGCGTGGTCAGGTGAAACTACTAGAGCTGAATTTGGTTGCTGGGCAGGCTTCTATCTTTTTTTTTTTTTTTAAATAGATGCAGGGGGTATAAGTGCCTGTTTTTTACATGGGTATATTGCATAATTGCGAGGTTTGGGTTCCTAGTGTACCCATTACCCGAATAGTGAACACTGTACACAAAAGATAATTTTTCAGTCATCGAGCCTTTCCTCCCTCCCTGCTTTTGAGAGTCCCCATTGTCTGTTATTTCCCTCCATATGTCCATGTGTACCCATTGTTTAGCTCTCACTTAGAAGTGAGAATATGTGGTATTTGATTTTTTGTTTCTGAGTTACTTCACTTAGGACAATGGTCTTCAGCTCCATTCATGTTGCTGCAAAAGATATGGTGTATATAGACCACATTTTCTTTATCCAGTCATCCGTTGATGGACAGTTAGGTTCATTCCATGACTTTACTGTTGTGATAAACATACAAGGGCAGGCGTTTCTTTGATATAATGATTTCTTTTCCTTCTGATAGATACCCAGTAGTGGGATTGCTGGGTTGAATGGTAGTTCGATTTTTAGTTCTTTGAGAAATCTCCATACTGTTTTCCATAGAGGCTGTACTAATTTACATTCCCACTGGTATATATGTTCCCATTACTCCCCATCCTTGCCAACATCTGTTGTTTTTTGACTTTTTAATACGAGTCATTCTGACTGGTGTGACATGGTATCTCATTGTGGTTTTAATTTGGATTTCTCTGATGATTAGTGATATTGAGCATTTTCTTCTTCATATTTTTTGTTGGCTGCTTGTATGTTTTCTTTTGAAAAATGTCTCATCATGTCCTTTGCCTACTTTTTAATGGAGTTATTTGCTTTTTTCTTGTTGAGTTGTTTGAGTTCCTTGGATAGATTCTGGATATTAGTCCTTTGTGGGATTCATTTTTGCAAATATTTTCTCCCATTCTACAAGTTGTTTGTTTAATTTATTGTTTCTTTTGCTGTACAGAAGCTCTTTGGTTTAATTAAGTCCCTTTTGTTTATTTTTATTTTTGTTGCTTTGCTTAGTCATATATTCATTGCCTAGGTCAATGTTCAGATTTTCTTCTAGGATTCTTATAGTTTCAGGTTTTACCTTTAAATCTTTAATGCATCTTGAGTTAACTTTTTATATGGTAAGAAAAGGGGTCCAGTTTCATTCTTCTGCATATGGCTATCCAATTTTTCCAGCACCATTTATTGAATAGGGTATCCTTTCTCCATTGTATATTTTTGCCGACTTTGTTTATGATCAGTTGGTTGTAGGTATGTGGCTTTATTTCTGGGTTCTCTACTATGTTCTATAGCTCTGTATGTCTGTTTTTGTACCAGTACCATGCTGTTTCGGTTACTATAGCCTTGTAGTATAATTTGAAGTCAGATAATGCTATCCCTCCAGCTGTGTTCTTTTTGCTTAGGATTGCTTTGACTATTCAGGCTCTTTTTGGTTCCATATGAATTTTAGGATTTTTTTTTTTCTAATTCTGTGAAAAATAACATTGGTGATTTGATAGGAATTGCATTTAATCTATACGTTAATTTGGTTAGTATGGGCATTTTAATGATGTTGATTCTTCCAATCCACATGCAGGGGATGCTTTTCCATTTGTTTGTGTCATCTACAGTTTTTTTTCATCAATGTTTTGTTATTCTTCTTGAGATTTTTCACCTCCTTGGTTAAATGCATTCCCAGTAATTTTATTATTTTTTGTGGCTACTGTAAATGGTATTGAGTTCTTGATTTGGTTCTCAGCTTGAATATTGTTGGTGTATAGAAATGCTACTGATTTTTGTACATTGATTTTGTATCCTGAAACTTTACTGAAATAATTTATCAAGTCTAGAAGTCTTTTGGAGGAGTCTTTAGGGTTTTCTAGGTAAAAGATGCTGTTATCAGCCAACAGAGACAATTTGACTTCCTCTTTTCCAATTTGGTTGCCTTTTATTTCTTTCTCTTGCCTAATGGCTCTGGCTAGGACTTCTACTACTATGTCAAATAGGAGTAGTAAGAGTTGGCATTCTTGTCTTGTTCCAGTTCATAGGGGAAATTCTTTTAACTTTTCTCCATTCAGTATGATGTTGACTGTGGGTATGTTGTATATGGCTTTTATTATTTTGAGGTATGTTCCTTTGATGCCCAGTTTGTTGAGGGCTTTTATCATGAAAAGAGTTTACTGAATGCTTTTTCTGCAGTTATTGAGATGATCGTATGGTTTTTGTTAGGCTTATATCTTCGTACTTCATTTGTTTTATGGCATAATGCATTTCTGTGCCAAAATATAGCCCCTCTTCACCAGATTTTTTCCCTGTCACCTTGTGAGAATGATAGTTGACTTTGTTAATTGCAGAGTAAGTCTTGCTCATAGGCTTATTCTTCATTGAAGTCTCACATCAATGAGCCTTAAAGGATCAGAGACACACGTTCTCCACTTGCTCTCACCCACTCACCCACTTGCCCTCCTTTACATTTAGCTTGGCAGCCTTCCTCTGTTGCCTTTTCCATCTATACAGGTTCACTCCTTCAACAGATGCTCATAGAGCACCAGTTATGTGCTGAGTGCTGAGATAATCACCATACTCATGGGACTGTGTTGTACCTGGAGGGACAGAGAAGGACTTAAAATCCCGTATGAGGTGTGATGAACAAGGGGAGTTAAAGGAGGTAGTAGAGGCAGAGATTGGTCGTGCCTGGATGTGGTTAGACTGATTATCTGTTTCCTAAAGGCCCTGTTGATGCTAGTAGATCAGGGGGTTCTCAATCCTGGCTGCATTTTAGAATAAACTGGAGAACTTTGGAGAATACAGATATGTATTCATTTGGTCAAGGGTGTACGTGTTAAAAGCTCCGTGGGTAATTCTAATATGCAACCAAAGTAAAGAACCACTGTAGTAGATACGGGGTCAGAGAGTTTTGTTTGTGCAGTAAATCCTTTATGGTACTATTTAGGGATGCTTTATCTTAATCTATAATCTTTTATTTGTCTATGACTTACAACACTTTAGCTTACAGCTTCTCTACATTGGCATCTCTCAAACTTTAATGTGCATGCAAATCACTCGAGGATTTGTTAAGCTGTAGATCCTGATATAGCAGGTCGGGAGCTGGGCTTGAGATTCTGCATTTCCAGCAAGCATCCAGGTGTAGCTGAGGTTGCAGTTGGAGGGCCACATTTTGAGTAGCAAGGGTCTATACCATAGCATTTCTGGGAAATAATGAATACCTGTAAACAACCAATGTGTGAGGGTTCAGCTTAGCTCATTAAAGATCTGTGCTGTTAAGCATTTCATAGGTATCTTTTAAACTGAATTTTCGTTCACCAGTTTGGTTGTACCAATTTAAGAACGGTAAGTTTTTCTTAAGTGAGAATCACACCCTTGTATGATTTCAAGTTTAAAATGTCTGTTTTTGTTCATCTTTGGAAACTGTAGTATTAAAACGTAGGCTATTTGGAGTTTTGTGAACATACAGATTTTGACCTAATGTCAAGTTTGTTAATAAGCATTGAGAGAGCAAACTAACTGGTCTTAGAGATGAAGTTTCTTCAAATAGTTATTGCAGATTCGGTACCGTTTTACATTGTGATGGTGAGGCATAGTATCAGAATTCATTACCACAGGTTCCTAACATACAAATATTCCAGGTAAAGTTTTTTTTTTTTTTATAGCCAGAGAAAATAATTGGATCCACATAGAGTGAATAATTAGAATGACTCTGTGTAATTCTTTAAAAACACAATTTTAAGAATTAATTAAACCTGTTAATACATGCTCATTGTGAAATATTGGGATACAGGAAAAAAGCACAAAGAAGAAAATAAAACGCACATTAATTTCTTTGTTCACAACTGCTTTGGTTACATGCTTCCTCCACTCTGAAGTATCATAAGTATCATTTCACATCTTTATATACTTTTTTACAACATTGGTTTTCATGGTGGTAGAGTAGCCTGTGAATGTACTATTAATTCCTATAAGAAGGCTTTTTTGATAGTTGGCCTATTTCCAGTTTTAATGTTTAAACTGATTAAACATTTAAAAAACATTTAAACAATTTTTAAACTGATTTTACAAATTGGCACATTGATACAGATTTGTATATTTCACAAGGAGTCTATTACCTGTTTTGCTCATACCCTTAAAAACACTGGATGCAATCTTTTAAAAATCTCTTACTCATTTGATTGGTGAAAATGATACTGTTATTCTTTAATTTGCATTTCTTTCAATATTAGTGAAAGTGAACCAGTTTATGCTTGTAAGACATGGGTCTTTTGGGAATTGCAGTTTTAAACTGCTTTTGCAATTTTTCCCTGTAGATATGTTCCCCTTTTATCAATTCTAAGAGCTCTTTAGAGATGAAGGATATTAACCCTTTGACATACATGCAAATAATAATTTCCTGACTTTTTATTTGTCCTTTCGTTCTAAAAGTCAGTTTCTTTTATTTTTCCTGTGCATTAATTACATTTCCCCATTTATTATTCTTTGCTTTTTAGAAAAGCCTTATATACCATCAGATACATATTCTCTATATTTTCTTCTCGTTCTGTTGTTATTTCACTTTTCATTTACTTTTTAAATTCCATTGGCATTTATTTTGGTGTAAAGTAAATTAACTCAATTATATTGCAAGTCTATCTGGAAACAAAGTTGTCATTTTGAATGATATCCTTCTTTAACAGGAAATGAATTCTTAAAACATTAAAATGAATTGATTTCAGTTGAAAGCTTTTTAGAGGACTTTTGAAAGCCCTGTTTGTTGTTTGAGCCTAAATTTTGGCAGTGGGAGTGCTTCTGGACCTTCTTCACGATGCTAGAACCTGTGCTCCGGCCTCTCCCCTTCTGCTGCCTCTCCCAGCTATGATTCTCAACGCAGGTCCACAGATGCCCTTGTTTCTGGAGAGAACTTTTGTTCCCACATCAGTGGAACCTGTAGTTGCTAGCTCTCAGGCCAGACAGACAAGGCCACTGTCCTCCCTGGACCTCTGTTGCCTGGATTGCCCATGTGCAGGATTGGGCAACTGTATGGATCTCAGCCTCCTGGATTCCTACTGGGTCTTGAGCAAAAAAATGTAACCCTTGGACAGCTGCGTGCAGCCTTGCACATACACCCTTTGGGTGAGCTCCTCAACAACAGCCTGGCTGTCTATCTGGGGTATCTCAGGAACAGAGACAGCACTCATTTGAACACTATTTGTATAAGCAGCTAGATGGTGATCATTTGTTTAGTACCTGTGAATTGTAATCCTTTTTAATGTCTGCAAAATTCAAGTCACCACAGACATTTAAAGGCCAACAAGATGGACCAATAGAGCTACATTTTCTGTTTAGGAAATTTTCTTCTGTGAATTTGCCTTTAACAGGATGTTTCATATCACAAGAGGCAGTGTAGTGTTAACAAAGCATTGGGCTTCAAATCAGAAGTCCTCTGTTTATATCCTGGCATTGCCACTGTGCAGCTGTGTGACCTTGGGTAATTCACTTAACCTCTCTGAGTCTCTGTTGGACCTTTAGAGGGATTCTTTCTGTTCTATAACAACAACCATCAAATTATAAAGAGACTGCTATCTGGTATTCTCCAGCCTGGAATATTGTGGAAATTTGCATTTGTAATACCTGTTAATACACATACATGCCTTCAGTTTAATTAGTCACTCAGAAGCCTGAGCAGAGCAGGTGGCAAATGGGAGTATAGGAATGTAGGAGCCCGTGTGTGTGTGTGTGTGTGTGTGTGTGTTTTGTGTGTGTGTGTGTGTGTGTTGTCTTCAAACAAACTCATAAAAATTCTGCAGCTAGGCATTCACAAACAGTGGTTGTTTGTTGTATAGATCCCTACTCTTTCTGTCACTTATTTTTTTTTTATAGGAAAAGACCTTCTAAGATTATGTAAATTACATCTTAGTTTACTGGCTATTCTTATGCATTTCCTTTTCTTTCAAAGGACTAGATAAAAATTTTCTGTATGTCCTAAGACCTAAATTTAAATTGTAAATTTAAATTGTAAAGAATGCCTCACTTTAAATTGTAAAGAATGATTAAAAGTTCTAAAACATTCACCCTGCGATCATTGGATAAGATTTTAATTTTTTCAAGGTTAAAAAAGTTGAGTGTGCGATGACATAAAGGTTCTTGCAAGAGCTGCTAGTCTAGGCTCTGATACAGATGTATATAAATTCATCATTTTCATGCAGACATTATTGGTAACAGAGATTTGCCCACATAACATGGGGAGCACAGAGGAGAAGAGAGAAGGATTCAGGGAAAAGGTGACACTTGAGCTGGGCATTGAAGCATAAATAGGCGTTTTCTATGTAAAGCTGTGAGAAAAGGGCATTCTAGATTCTAGAAAGAAGAGTACATGCAAAGGCAAGCCACTGGGCAAAATTGTGACATTTTTGGGCACACGAAGCAGTAGAGTGGCTGGCCAGAAACCATGGTAGGGGAAGGGAAGAGGGTTGCTGCAATGGAGGCGCCTACGGTAAAAAGAACTTGTATGTTACACTAACTAGTATGCAACGGGAAGCCACCAAACATTTTTAGACCACAGAGTGAGAGCAGATTTCTTATTCACAAACTCAACTCTATAAACAGAAAGGAAGAGCTGAAGCCATGGGAGAGCCTAAGGCAGGTGTCTGATATGGTCCTCATATTTGAACAGTGCTTTACAGTTTATAAAGTACTTGCACCTTTGTTGTCATGTGCACCTCTTCCCTCTCCTGAGTGGTGGGTTTTAAGCTCTCTTTGCAGACAAGGAACCTGAGCCCAGAGACATGAAGGGCCCTGGGTTGCTCAGCTGGTGCAGCGGGCAGAGGGAGAAGTCTACATCTCACCCAGGTCCTTTACCTTTTCACCTCATGCACAGGGAAGCGTATTTCAGCAAAATACTGAAATATTTTCCCAACTTTTAAAATGAGATTTGACTTTCAAAGTACCTTTAATCTTGATTTACAAAAAAGTTTGACAAGACAAACAACTTTCATCCTGCAGGTATTGATTTAGTAGAACAGAGTCATGTCGCTCTGCCTTGTTGCTGACATTTTCTTGTTATGATAGCATTCTACAAGCTGATGGTTTGTTTTTTCCGATTAGCTAAAATGGAAAGAAAAATCTCCAGTGTGCTTTTATTAGGTTAGGATATAACATATCTTGAATTTACGTTTCAGTTATTTCAATAACTTTGATCATACCATTTTGTCGTAGCCTAAGTTGGCATTGAGGCTGTAATTTCTTGCTGTTTGAAAATGACTCTTTATTGAGTAAGGCAGATCTATTTTCTTGTTTCATTATTGAAGATTATAAAAGTGGCTCTGCTTCCATCTTACCTTAAGTCGCATAGGCTGTGGCTGTTGAGCTTGCATTCTGAGCATAGCTTTTTGTAGAGCTGTTCAGCCTTCCAATGCTTGTTGGATGACATCCAGCCTCACCCTGTTCTGCCACCTGCTCTGGAGAGGTCTAAAGCAAAATGTTCCAGTCATTTTTGTTTTTAAACCAGAAGCAAGTTTCTACATCTTTAATCGTGTTAAAATATAGTTGGAAGAGAGTAAGTCTAGGTCACAGAAAATTGAATGGTGCTGAGATGGAGTGGGTAGGTGGATAGTCCTTTAGATAATGACTCGACTATTAGAACTTAAAGGCATCTTGTTAGAGAAGAGATGAAGAAGAAAACAGCTCAGACGGGTGCTCCATGCCCCAAGTGAGCCTGTTCAAACTTACACATGGTCTAGTATTTATTGGATGATATATGTTTACTAAGGTAATTATAACATGTACCTGAAATGAGAGAGTTTTTGCAGCTAACTACTATTACAGCTGAATTTTCTGGAGACCAAAGCAAAAAGGGAATGAAATGTATCCTATGTTACCATTGTCCAGTCTAAGGTGCACACTAGCTCACTGGGAAAGGGTGGCCTCTCCTCTCTCTTCCTACCTCCCCCAAAAGGAGGTATCTGTTCAATCTTAGAGTATCGTAGGGACAATACCTTCTTCAATATTTTTTTCTGCAGAAATGGGGACATGTTCTTTATGAGGCTGCACTATACACTGGCTCTTTATAAAAGTGAAAAGCATAATATCAAACCACAGCTCAGCGATGGTATTTCCCTGGGGAGCTGAGCCTTTATAGTTTAGGTGTCTTACTTTTCATTGGTTTTATGTGTTGAGAAAGGAGAGAGCAGTAGAATACTGAGTTTGTGCCTGGTGGCTTCTCTCTATCGGTTTCTGCAGCCTTATTTTTGGCAGGAATAGGACAGCAGTCAGTTGAAGGATGCTACGTGCCCAAGGTATAAAAATTCAGTGTGAATCGCACTGGGTGGATGATTAAGGAGCCAGGCGATGTGCTGGTTCCTTCTTCCCTCTTACTGAGCAGCCTGCTTGGGGTTGACTGGGCCTGATGGAGAACTTACCTTGGGTGGCCTTTCTGAACTTTTTTTTTTTTTTTTGAGTTGTAGTCTTGCTGTGTTGCCCAGGCTGGAGTGCAGTGGCACAATCTCGGCTCATTGCAACCTCTGCCTCCTGGGTTCAAGTGATTCTCATGCCTCAGCCTCCTGAGTAGCTGGGATTACAGGTGCATGCCACAATGCCCGGCTAATATTTGGCATTTTTAGAAGAGATGGGTGTTGTCATGTTGGCTGGGCTGGTCTCAAACTCCTGGCCTCAAGTGATACTCCTGCCTCAGCCTCCCAAAGTGCTGGGATTACAGGCTGAGCCACTGTGTCCAGCCCCTTCTGAGCTTTCAGTGTTACTCCCCATCCCTAAGACATGAGATCTGGGCCAGAATCTTTCTCAGAGGGGGAAATTCTAAATGAACGTATTTTGAATGTCTTAAAACCTTATCTGTTAGAGGAACGTTTAAGAAAAGAGCAAACATACTTCCAGTTTTACAATAGTTGTCAGTTAGAGGATGGAATTCATTTTGCTATTTTTCTACAACTGTATTAAAAAATTTTTTGAGAACTTCTTTTTCTAATTCCGCAAACTTTTGCAAGTCTTGACATAGTCTAGGCATTGGTAGGCGTGTGATCTCACAAAAGTGTTTAAGGAATTTTTTAAAAAATTACAGAAAATAAGATCTATTTTGAAATAATTATAAAGAGGGTTACAGTTTGAGACATAAACTTCCATATCTTTTAATTTTTACCTAAATTTATATGAATTTTAAAATGGTGATTGTTGGCCGAGTGCAGTGGCTCATGCCTGCAATCCCAGCATTTTGGGAGGCCAGAGCGGGCGGATCACCTGAGGTCAGGAGTTTGAGCCAGCCTGGCCAACATGATGAAACCCCGTCTTTACCAAAAATACAAAAATTAGCCGGGTGTGATGGCAGATGCCTGTAATCCCAGCTACTCAGGAGGCTGAGGCAGGAGAATCACTTGAACCCGTGCCACTGCACTCCAGCCTGGGCAACAAGAGCAAAACTCTGTCTCAAAAAAAAAAAAAAGGTCATTGTTTTTCATGTTTGGAATTATATGACATGTGTATTAAGAGTCTAATTTATTTTTCAAGTATAAATGAGGTAAATGCAAATCCCGGAAGACTATTTTCTATGCACACATAAAACCACATTTTTTTTTTAGTATACAAGAAAAGGTAAATATTCAAATCCTTTCTGTTGGGTGACATTTTGTTGACATATTTTTATAGAGCATCCGTACTTTTGTTTTACACTGAAGAAAAGAATAGTGTGAGGGACAGATGTCACAGTGAAGGTGTGAATTTGCACCAAATGCCAGGTTTAGGGCTCAGAATAGGGTTTTTTTGTACGTGGGGCACCGTGCACACAAAGACTTCCGGGGGGGCGGGTGTTGAGTAGGGATTGTCTAAGAGGAATCAAATTGCCAAATGTCTGCTGCCAGATTATTCTTCTCTAAAACTGATCTCCCTGAGAACTTGCCTTGCAGCCCAATTCCCACCAGCTCCCCTCTGTCCTCCCTGACTTTATAAAGAAGCTTATCTGACTCTATCCTGGTGTCAAACACCTCCAGGTGCCAAAGGAAGAATTCAAAATCCTGGCATGAAGAAAGTGAATGACTAGTGACTACCACAAACCCTTTTGCAGGTCACGTGGTTCCTATTCTTGATTTTCAACCAAAGTGAAGGAGGATCTAATCTAGTTATCCCCCCAGGTAGATCACCAACGGATCACTATGGGATTTAGAAAGATGTTAAAGAAATGTGTGACATAGCTATAACTAAACACTCTCCGTTCCTGTCTGTTGTTAATGCGAACAAGGTTATAATATATAATAAATATAATGAATAAATAGGAATGAAATTGAAATCACTGAAATTCACTTATAGACAAGGCCCTATTCAATGTATTTATGATCAAATTCCACTTTTGATTTTAATTATTTGTGAAATGTGTAAAATATTTATGTTGTTTTGGTTAACTGTGAAACAAAGGTAATCTTGGTAATAACTCAGATTCAGGATATATAGTTTAAAATCTTAAAGCATTATGGTCACAAGAATTTTTTTTAATGAATTTTACTTTGCCTACATAGATTTGTCGTATAGAAATAGAACAGAGAGATCAATACAATCATTTCAAGCATGAAGTGTAATCTGTTAGAACAAAAATCTGTGGGAGAAATGGAATGAAAACACAAGCTGAAAAGTTTGTTACTCGGACTTTCTTCTCAGCGTTTTTTAGAGGATTTGAATTTCAGAGAAAAATGAGTGCGTGAGGCCAGGCATGGTGGCTCACGCCTGTAATCCTAGCACTTTGGGAGGCTAAGGCGGGCGGATCACCTGAGGTCAGGAGTTCGAAACCAGCCTGACCAACATGGTGAAACCCCGTCTCTACTAAAAATACAAAAATTAGCCAGGCATGGTGGCAGGCACCTGTAATCCTAGCTACTTGGGAGGCTGGGGCAGGAGAATCACTTGAACCTGGGAGGAGAGGTTGCAGTCAGCCGAGATTACACCACTATACTCCAGCCTGGGTGACAGTGAGACTTCATCTCAAAGAAAAAAAAAAAAAGAAAGAAAGAGTGCCTGAAAGAAAAGCTTGTTAATTCCTCCTTGACTTCATAATGATCTCACCTCTAACAAGGGTTTCCCAATATTGAGAATAACTTAAACATATGCTATCCTCTCCATCCCTCCCAGGGCCCCCCCTCTACCTGAGGTAACCAGTGTTCTTGGTCTTGTATTTATTGTTCTCTGCCAAGTTTTGCAGGGCTTGAATATTATGCAAATTTGAGAGCTTCCTATAGGACAAAGAATAAAACATTGTCAGTAAAAAAAAAAAATACCCACTCCAGTGCAGTGTCACTCAGCCTGAGAGACGGTGTGGAGAAGGGGAAGTTAGGATGGAGCGAGGCAGTGGTCTTTACCAATGGCAGTGAAATAGCTTCCTTTTTCAGATTTTACAAAAAAATGTGAGCATGTGTGTTTATTGTTAGAGTCCCTCCTCAGACTTGGAAAGGAGCACATAAAAGTAAGGGCTTCTGAAATTTAAGCTTCAGCAGTCACTGTGAAACTATCTCTATGTATGTGTATGTGTGTGCATGTGGGTGTGCATACATGAAACATACACACGTACATCCCTGAAAACTGTGTTGGTTTTAGTTGGTTTTAACTTTTTTCTTTTTAATTAAATTTTTTTTTTTTTTTTTTTTTTGAGACAGAGTTTCACTCTATCCCCCAGGCTGGAGTGCAGTGGTGCGATCTCAGCTCACTGCAACCTCCACTTCCTGGGTTCACGCAATTCTCATGCCTCAGCCTCCCTGGTAGCTGGGATTACAAACGCACGCCTCCATGCCCGGCTAATTTTTTTTGAAATTTTTAGTAGAGATGGGGTTTCACCATGTTGGTCAGGCTGGTCTCGAATTCCTGACCTCAGGTGATCCGCCTGCCTCGGCCTCCCAAAGTGCTGGGATTACAGGTATGAACCACTGTGCCTGGCCTGGTAAAATATGAATTTTATACCTTGTTCTAGGAGAACAGGACATATATATTTGATTGTTGTTGCTATTGTTTTATAACTCGGAGGAATTATGAGCTGAAATTTTATTACTTACACTTTATTTTCTGCATTTTTTAAAGGACATGTGAATTCCAGAGAATTGTCCTTATTTATTTGGCTGAATTAATAGGGCAAATTTGCCTCCTCTGAAAGGAAAAAAATAAACAACAAAGACAGATCTCTTTAAATACCAGCCTCGTGTTGTTCTGTGTTAGAGAAATTCTGGCTTTTGCTTCAGACCTCCAGTCCTGGTTTGCAGAAGAGGAGCACTTTCTGGTTCTCATTCAGGCACTTAGTGGATCTTCTTCCAAGTTTTTGAAAAATATGACCATTAGCTTACATTTTCCTATGTGTTCAATCCTTTTCTCAGCAGAAGTGTTTGTGGTGGATTTTTGAGGGTGGGAGTGTGGTCAGTGACGCAACTGAGCATTTCAGGGACTTGGAAATAAAGCTGTTTTATTGTGACTACCAGTTTTGTGCAGAATCATCTCATTCTTTTCTGCACGTGGTGAGTTTTGAAGTGAAACTTAAAGTTTAATGAGATACAGCAGCTGGAGTTGGGCATTTTGAAAAGAGGTAAAGGGAGATAATTGTAGTAAAACATAGTGTAAGGCCTTACTTATCTGGAATAGCATGGAGTGAAGAGCTCCAGATAACGATGTTTTCTAGAAAGTGAGAGTTTAGAGCTTTAACCATCGTTCCCTCCCCCGTTTTATTTAACCATTTGTTGGAAATCTCTTTAAAACGTATTACACATGATTTTCTTCTCCAATGGAACTATTAGTCATCGTTTGAATCTTGTAAGACATCGTTTCTGGAATCTGGCTGTGATCCAGCTGTCTCCTCTGGGTCCGTCATGGTGGGTGGGACCCGCTGTCCCGCCATTACCTGGCCTTGATCTGTCCTGCTGGGTGCACTCTTGGGTCTGTTGTAGGTTTGCATCTCATGTGTGGTCCGTTGGCCTTCGCCCTGTAATCAGGTGGCTGGTAGTAGCAGCTCCTCCCCATCCCGCTAACCTGCTGCTTCTAACAGGCAGTAAATTCAGGGAGCAAATACAGAACGTGTTGGAATTTGTAAAGCAGCGGGAATGGCCCTCACTGGCGCTCCGAATGCTTGCTGGGTGGTTCCTCTCCTGGGAACAGGAGCCATTTTATCCTGATGTGCCGGCTCACTTACCGCACTTAATACCGACTGCTCTTAATGAATAAGGGAACAGCGTGCCTCATCTTTGTCTGTTTACCTCTTTTAGACGTTAGGCCATAAGCTCCTATTTTCAGTTGTGTTTTACTTAAGCAAGGCTGTGGATGACTCTGAATAAATAAACAAGGTTTAATTGAATTATGCCATTTTCAGTTTCTCTCAGATAATACCAAATCAAACAAATGTGAAGCCAAACACACGTAAAAGATTCGTTTTGCTAAAACAAGACACGGTGTGATTATTTTTAACTGACTTTTTTATATAGTCGTGTGCCACATAATGACGTTTTTTTTTTGGTAAAGGATAGACACTTATTATGATGGTGGTCTCATAAGATTATAATACTATATTTTTACTGCACCTTTCCATGTTAATTTTTTGGTTTGTTTTTTGTTTTTGTTTCTGTTTTTTTTTTTTTTGAGACAGAGTCTTGCTCTGTCACCCAGGCTGGAGTACAATGACACAATCTCAGCTCACTGCAACCTACGCCTCCCGGGTTCAAGTGATTCTCCTGCCTCAGCCTCCTGAGTAGCTGGGATTATGGGCGTCCGCCACCATGCTGGGCTAATTTTTGTACCTTTTAAATAGAGATGGGAGTTCACCATGTTGCCCAGACTGGTCTCGAACTCTTGACCTTAGGTGATCCACCTGCCTCAGTCTCCCAAAATGTTGAGATTACAGGCGTGAGCCACTGTGCCCGGCCTAGGTATATTTAGATGCACAAGGACATACCATTCTGTTACAGTTGCCTACAATATATTCTTTACAGTCATATGCTGTCCAGGTCTGTAGCCTAGGAGCAATAGGCTATACCATCTAGCCTAGGTATAGAGTAGGCTGGACCATCTAGGTTTGTGCAGGTTCATGCTTTGGTGTTTGTACAGTGATGAAATACCCTAACAGTGCATTTCTCAGAATGTGTCCCCATTGTTAAGCAATGCATGGTGGCAGTTACATATCAACAAAATTAAAAATTAAAAATAATGCAGTAATCCTAATGATAAACTGAACTTTTAACCTTCACCTTAGATAGAAGAATAGGGGTGCAGTCTCCTTTCCCATAAGGATTTCCTGGAGTACAGAGCGCCAGTTCCAAATTTGTTTCCGAAGCCACTCAGAAAACGTTGTTAAGCTTCTTTGTTTTCTCTTTTAAACAAGAATTTCGGAAGCAAGGTGTGGAGATTTTGCCTATTAGAGATTTTTTTCTTGGTCTTATTTTCTTTTATATCAAGTGATTTGACTAAAGGACTGAAAGTCCCGAGTGAGGATCCAGGGCCCAGGCAGACATACTGGGGCCTTGTGGGTAACAGAAAAAGGAACTCCTTGGAACTAATTCTGCAACGGTGCCCTTCCTGAGGCAGATGCTGGCACCATGGTTTATGAATGGACCATGGCCTCCCTTTCAGCCCCTGACCCCTCCTCCCAGGCCACGTCAGGCAGGGTACTCTGGTGTGGGGTGCAGTCCTGTGACAGTCCCTGCATCAGTGTGGGGCCTGGCAGGAACATGGTCGGAGGCTCACAGATCTGAGTCCTGAGGCTTGCAGGGTCTGTCCAGAGCACCTGTAAGTAAGCCATCATCACTGACATTGTGTTGATTTAAGAATGGAAACTCCAGGCCTGGGGCAACTTGCCAAGGGTTATAAAGCCATTACACGGTAGGGAGTGAGGCCTTGAGCCAGAGCTCTGGCCTTTGATGATGACCAAGGCCTGCCCCCCTCCGTCCCATCCAGAATCCAGATTGCATTGGTCAAGCATATCACCCCTCTCTTCCCTCTGTTTTCCATCCTCATGGGGGTCACAGCAGCTCAGCCCATTGCCCTCTTCTACAAGGCCGAGCCTACCGCCATCGGCTGCAGCCACAGCTGTGGTTGTCCTTACCCACTATGGATGCCATTGTGGGACTTCTCTCTTTCTCTCCACAAAAAAACCAAAGAATGTTCTTTGTGGAACATTTTTTTTCAATCAGAAAGTGCTACCTCAAGCCTCCTGGAAAATTCCTCATTATTTCAGAAACATCACTGTACTTCCTTCCGTTGACCCAGCACTTCTGTCTCGTTTTCAAGTGTGGATTTCAGACCCTTGTCATTCTATTGAGGAAGTGAAATACAGTTTTAAGGAGAAGTGTTACGTAACATTAAATTTCATCACAACTCTCCAAGAATACTTTGAGAATTTCAGGGTGTTTTCAAGGGAATCTCTTTGACGTTAGTTTCTCCTCTTGGTTCCTCACCAGAAAAAGGAAATCTCCAACTTTGGGGAAGACACGTGAGGGAAGTCTGGGAGAATGTCATGCATTGACACCCATGAACTTGCTGACATCTGGAGGAATGAGCAGGGCTGAGAGAATTCTGGTCCTGGTCCTACCTCTGTTGCTCCCACCACCCCAGGGAAATAATAATTCCCACTCAGCCCGTTCCATGGGATGTTGTAAGGACAAAATGAGATGTGATATATGTGGAAACACTTGGAGAATTCTAATGTTAAAGTGGCTCTAGAAATGTAGGTGTCATCATGACTGGAAATCTTAGTATAGCTTTGAGAGAAAAGGATATTTTCGGTCAAATAAGTTTATAGAATAGTAGATTATTCTCTCCTTGCGGGCTCTCAACACATCTTAACATTTTAAAGGCTCCCCTAAGTCCTGCAGGAAAGAAATCCTCTTCAATTCTGTTTAACTTAGTGTTTCTCAATGTTTTTTCCTCCTCCTGTTAGCTGCCTCTGTGAACTGCTGTGAGTGGAGTTATTGGAGGGCATGTGAACTTAGCAGAAAGACTTTGTGGTATTTATTTTGGCTGCTTATTTACTCAGGTTTATTCCAGATACAGGAGGTCTCCAGACACTGAGTTATAGATCAGTGAGGTATTATTGTATTTTATTATAGACACATACATATACAAATACATGTACACACACACACACACACACACACACTTATGCAGAAATACCTTGTTTTATTGTGGTTCACTGTATTGTGCTTCACAGATAATGCATTTTAAAAAATAAATGGAAGATTCATGGCAAACTGATGTTGAGCAAGTTTATCAGCACCATTTCTCATTTTTCTCTTTTTAAAGCTTTTAAAAATATTTTATTTTAGGTCCAGAAGTACATGTGTAGGTTTGTTATATAGGTAAACTCATGTCATGGGAATTTGTTGTACAGATTATTTCATCACCTAGGTACTAAGCCTAGTACCCAATAGTTATTTTTCCTGTTTGTCTCCCTCCTCCCACTCTCCACCCTCCAGTGGAGACCCCAGTGTTTGCTGTTCCCCTCTTTGTGTCCATGTGTTCTCATCAATTAGCTCCCACTTATAAGTGAGAACATGTGGTATCTGGTTTTCTGTTCCTGTGTTAGTTTGCTAAGGATAATGGCCTCCATCTCCATCTACGTTCCTGCAAAGAACATGGTCTCGTTCTTTCTTATGGCTGCATAGTATTCCATGGTATATATGTACCACATTTTCTTTATCCAGTCTGCCATTGATGGGCATTTAGGTTGATTCCATGTCTTTGCTATTGTGAATAGTCAGCAACACTTTTTCAAATAGCATATGCTTACTTAGTGCCTCTGTATCATATTTTGGTAATTCTTGCAATATTTTAAACTTTCTCCTGATTATTATATCTGTTATGGTGATCTGTGATGAGTGATCTTTGGCGTTACTATTGTAATTGTTTGGGGGAGCCACAAACTGCACCCATGTAAGAAGGCAAATTTATTCAATAAATGTGTGTGTTCTGACTGCTCCACCTACCTGTGGTTCCCTGTCTCTCTCCCTCTTCTTGGACCTCCCTATTTCCTGAGACATAACAATATTGAAATTGGTCAGTTAATAACCCCACAATGGCCTCTAAGTGTTCAAGTGAAAGGAAAAGTTGCACGTTTCTCACCTTAAACAAAAAGCTAGAAATGATTAAACTTAGTGAGGAAGGTATGTTGAAAGCTGAAATAGGCTGAAAGCTGAGATAAACTGAAGACTGGGTCTCTAGTGACAGAGTTAACCAAGTTTTGAAAGCCAAGGAAATGTTGAAGGGAATGAGAAGTGCTATTCTGGTGAACACATGAATGGTAAGAAAGCTAAAGAGCCTCATTGCTGATACCGAGAAAGTTTGAGTGGTCCAGACAGAAGGTCAAACCAGCCACAACATTGCCTTAAGCCAAAGCCTGATCCTGAGCAAGGTCCTAACTCTCTTCAATTCTGTGAAGGCTGAGAGAGGTGAGGAAGCTGCAGAAGAAAAGTTGGAAGCTACCAGAGGTTGGTTCATGAAGTTTAATGAAAGAAGCTGTCTCTGGAACATAAAAGTGCAAGGTGAAGCAGCGAGTGCTGACGTGGAAGCTGCAACAGGTTATCTAGGAGATCTAGTTAGGATCATTGTTGAAGGCAGGTACACTAAACAACAGACTTTCAATGTAGACATAACAGCCTTCATAGGAAGAACATGCCATCTAGGCTTTAGTTAGAGAGCAGAACCCAGTGCCTGGCTTTGAAGCTTCAAATGACAGGCTGATTCTCCTGTGAGGGGCTTATGTAGCTGGTGTCTTAAAGTTGAATCCAATGTTCGTTTACCATTCTGAAAATTGTAGGGCCCTTAAGAATTTGCCAAATCTACTCTGCTTGTGACAGACATCTGTTTATAGCGTGGTTTGCTGACTATTTTAAACCCATTGTTGGGCTTTAAAAAAATAGTGCTGAGAAAAACAGATTCCTTTCAAAGGTCACCGCGCATTGGCAATGCACCTAGTCACTCAAGATCTCTGAATGGAGATGTACAAGGAAATGAATGTTGTTTTAATGCCTGCTAACACAACATCCATTCTGCAGACCATGGATCAAGGACTAATTTTGACTTTCATGTCCTTTTATTTAAGAAATACATTTATTTCTTTTCTTTTTCTTTTTTTGAAACTCAGCTCTGTCACCCAGGCTGGAGTTTTTATAAGGGTATAGCTGCCATAGATGGTGATTCCTCTGATGCATCTGGGCAAAGTACATTGAAAATCCTCTGGTAAGAATTTGTCATTCATGGAAGAAGGTCAGAATATCAGTATTCACAGGAGTTTGGAAGAAGTTGGGATGACATTGAGGGGGTCGAGACTTCAGTGGAGAAGTAACTGTATATGTAGTGGAAATAGCGAGAGAACTAGAATTAGAAGTGGAACCTGAAAATGGGACTGAATTGCTGTAATCTCATGATACAACTTGAACAGATGAACAGATGAACAGATGAGGAGTTGCTTCTTTTTGGTTTTTTTTTTGAGATGGAGTCTCGCTCTGTCGCCCAGGCTGGAGTGCAGGGGCGCGATCTTGGCTTACTGCAACCTCCACCTCCTGGGTTCAAGAGATTCTCCTGTCTCGGCCTCCCGAGAAGCTTGGATTACAGGCACCTGCCACCACGCCTGGCTAATTTTTGTATTTTTAGTAGAGATGGGGTTTCACCTTGTTGGTCAGGCTGGTCTTTCGAACTCCTGACCTCAGGTGGTCCACCTGCCTTGGCCTCCCAAAGTGCTGAGATTATAGACATGAACCACTGTGCCCAGCCAAGTTGCTTCTTATGGATAAGACAAAAAAATGGCTTCTTGAGATGAAATCTACTCCTGGCGAAGACGCTGTGAACATTGTTGAAATGACAACAAAGGATTTTGAATATTTCATAAACTTAGTGGATAAAGCAGCTGCAGAGTTTGAGAGGATTGGCTCTAGTTTTGAAAGAAGTTCTACTCTGTGTAAAATGCTATCAAACCACATCATAGGCTAGGGAACTCTTTTGTGAAAGGTAGAGTACATCAGTGTGGCAAACTTCATTGTTGTCTTATTTTAAGAAAGTGCCACAGCCACCCCAAGCTTTAGCAACCATCACCCTGATCCATTAGTAGTCATCAACATCGAGACAAGACCCTCCTCCATCAAAAAGGTTATGACTCACTGAAGGCTCAGATATTTGTTAGCATTTTAACAATTAAGCATTTAAAATTTTTATATTAAGGTATATACATTATTTTTAGACATATGTGTATTGCACATTTAATAGACTACAGTGTAACATAAACATAACTTTTATATGCCTTGGAGAACTAAAACCTCACTATATTGTCATATTTGCTTTATTCTAGTAGTCTGGAACTGAGCTTCCATTATCTCTGGCACACATATACACAAATACATTTCTGTAATCTGATAGGAGTTTTTGCCAGATAAGTCATGTTCTCGTTGACTAAAAGAGCTCAAGTTTTAATTAACCCAGTAAAAAGCATTTCTCTCCTGGAGTTTTTCCCATGTACACCTTTCCCCTAAAGAAGCAGGCGTATCATTATTTTAAATAATTCTTCCTTCTTAGGAAAAATTATAGGCCTGTTTTCTTCTCACAGCTACCAAATGTCCTTGATATCTGTGTATGCACATTTATATGTAAAATCAGAGCTTCTTGTGGTTTTAGAATTGGAAGAGGCCTTAAAGATGACCTTGTCTGGTGATTCTCAACCCCAAGCATGTTCTTCACATGATGAAGAGAATACACTTGGGAGTGGAAGCCTGGGGAACTTGAAATAACTACACATTTCCTGCTAACCTTCTAATTCCTAGTCTGCCATCCTTGCAGTAATGAGGTTCCCTTGTACAGTGGGAATTTTCTGTCCCTAGGGGGTTGGGGACAGAAAAATGTTGAACTATAGATCTCATCCAAGCCCACATTTTACAGATGAAGATGGTGAGCTCTTAGAAGATTCAATGATGTCTTCAAAGTCACACAACCCGGCCTAGAAGTAGGCTGTTGCTGATCGGTCAGCTGCTTTTTCTGCCTATGAGTTTTCCCCAATGGCAGTGATTTCTGTCCTACCTCCGCAATTTATGGCATGTCACGAAACCCCAACCATCATACACTTCATCATTTTAAATATAGACTGACTTTTATATGTGAATAATTTATAAAAGCAACTTAATCCATATTCTATGTGGAAATGTAACCACATTTCACTCACTATGAAAAAGGTAACACTAAAAATAAATACAATGAAAAAAATATGAAGTTTTAACTAAAGTTGCCTGCTTAAGTTTCTGAGCCTGAAGCTTTCTCTCTGCTAAAAAGAGAGATTATCAAGTTATGAAGAGGTTAAACATACACTAGCACCAAACGATGACACTCTTTTTTATGTAATCAGAATTATTGAATGAAAATTTTGAAGGAAATAACATTCTCTCAACATAAGTCCAGGCAATATTTACTAACCAACACACCATCTCAAATCCTCTGAAGTTCCACCAGTCAGTGAGCTGCGTACCCATTCATGAGGAACTGTCTCCCAAAATGGAATCTGTGTCAGGCAAATCATACCTTTGTCTATATCTACGCTGGCTGTAAGGTATTAGATTTGGTGGTAATCAGAGTATACTATTGGAAGGAATGAGTGGGAAGTTGTATATATATTGGCTGTTTATCTTGTGTGTGTGTCCGCTGACACCATTAGAAAAACTGAAAGCACAGTGCCTGCGATATGGTAAAAGCTCTATAAGTATTTGTTGAATGAATGGATGAATGCCTGGTGAGTGGCAGTGCTATCTCAAGTCAGGTAGAAACAACAGACTGGTAAAAGCAAGTTGCTGCATTTTGTTTCAAGGCAGTTTGAAATGTCTCAGCAGTGGACATGAAATGTAGGAGACTTAGCAGACTCAGGAAGAGCAGAGCATGGCCATGGAATGTTTAACAGATAATGAAGAGCATATATGTGGCCGGGCACGGTGGCTCAAGCCTGTAATCCCAGCACTTTGGGAGACTGAGGTGGCCGGATTGCCTGAGCTCAGGAGTTCGCAACCAGTCTGGGCAACACAGTGAAACCCCGTCTCGACTAAAATACAAAAAATTAGCTGGCATGGTGGCGTGTACCTGTAGTCCCAGCTACTAGGGAAGTTGAGGCAGGAGAATTGCTTGAACCCGGGAGGCAGAGGTTGCAGTGAGCCGAGAGTGAGCCACTGCACTGCAGCCTAATGACAGAACAAGACTTCATCTCAAAAAAAAAAAAAAAAAGCATACATGCATTTAGGCATTAAGAAGCTATAGACCATTATCTTTTATAATCTATGTCACACTTCACGTTATGCATCAAGAAGAGAAAAGCATCTCAGCCCAAGATTTGATTCCTGATTTTACTACTCAATAGCTAGATGATTTGGGGACAACTGCATAATCTCTTTGAGACTACTTAGATATACAAATGAGGACTATGCTAATGCCTACCTCAAAGGTTGTTGTGAGGGTTAAATGAAGCAATGCAAATGAAAATTGCTTTATAAAGACTAACATGCTATTATTAATTTGCTTTATTGAAATTACATACTATTAAAATGACCAGTGAACTGCCATTTGTGCAAAATGGTTGGAGAATATGGCATGCTGATTATTTGAACATTCTGGATAATAGAAGTATAGTACATGTCTTTCTGGCTAAAAGGAATTACAATAAAATATCCTTAACATCAAAGCTATACTAACACAATTAATCATTTGGTGAGATTTCAAGATATTTCTATATATTTCATGGGCAGCACTTGAATACTTGAATAGTATAAAATGTTCAGAAAAAAATGCTTAGGAAAAGAATACACTCTAACTGATACCCCAAACCACGTATGTTAAAAAAGTAGTTCCTTAAAATATACATTTACTCATTATTGATCCTTTGCTTATAAAAAATGTATGAATTGAGGAACCGTCATTGGATATAGAGAAGTAGAATTATAGAATTTGCTTTTTATGGATATTTTGAGGGGTAGAAAATAAAAATTATTTTATTTTGCCCTGGTCTGACAAAAATATCATGTTAGCTTTTTAAATAATGTAGTATAATTGGAACTCAATCTTAAGACATTTTTGCTTAATGTAAATTCTACCATGACAAATCTTTTTTGTTTTTTTCTAACAAGATATATATGATTCTCTTTTCATTAAATTTGCCTCAGAGAGTTTCAACTCTCGATTTTTAGACTAACTTGACTTCAGATGAAAGAGTTTTTATATTATTATTTCTTTTTTTTAAATTTCCAGCTTTTAAGTTCAGGGGTACATGTGCAGGATGTGCATGTTTGTTACAGAGGTAAACATGTCCCATGGTGGTTTGCTGCACCGATCATCCCATCACCCAGGTATTAATCCCAGTATCCACTAGCTGTTCTTGCTAATCCTCTCCCTCCTCCCACCTCCCGCCCTCCAACTGGCCCCAGTGTGTGTTGTTCCTCAGCATGTACTGATGTGTTGTCATCATTTAGCTCCCACTTATAAGAGAGAACGTGTGGTATTTGGTTTTCTGTTCTTGTGTTAGTTTGCTAAGGATAATGACCTCCAGCTCCATCCATGTCCCTGCAAAGGACATGATCTCATCCCTTTTTATGGATGTATAGTGTTCCATGGTGTGTTCATACCACATTTTCTTTATCAAGTCTATCATTGAAGAACATATAGGTTGATTCCATGTCTTTGTTATTGTGAATAGCGCTGCAATGAACATATGCGTGCATGCCTCTTTATAATAGAACTACTTATATTCCTTTGGGTATCTGCCCAGTAATGTGATTGCTGGGTCAAATGGTATTTCTGCCTCTAGGTCTTTGAGGAGTCACCACACTGTCTTCCACAATGGTTGAAATAATTTACACTGCAACCAACAGTGTAAAAACATTCCTTTTTCTCCACAACCTCACCAGCATCTGTTATTTTTTGACTTTTTAGTAATCGCCATTCTGACTGGTGTGAGATGATATCTTATTGTGGTTGTGATTTACATTTCTCTAATGATCAATGATGTTGAGCTTTTTTTCATATGTTTGTTGGCTGCATGTATGTATTCTTTTGAGAAGTGTCTGTTCATGTCCTTTGCCTGCTTTTAATGGGGTTGTTTTTTTCTTGTAAATTTAAGTTCCTTATAGATACTGGATGTTAGGTCTTTGTGAGATGTATAGATTGCAAGAATTTTCTCCCATTCTGTTGGTAGTTTGTTTACTCTATTGATAGTTTCTTTTGCTGTGCAGAAGCTCTTTAGTTTAATTAGATCCCATTTGTCAATTTTTGCTTTTGTTGCGATTGCTTTTGTTGTCTTCATCATTAATCTTTGCCCGTGCCTATGTCCTGAATGACATTGCCTAGGTTTTATTCTAGGTTTTTTATAGTTTGGGGTTTTACATTTAAGTCTTTAATCCATCTTAAGTTGATTTTTGTATATGGTGTAAGGAAGGGATCTAATTTCAGTTTTTTGCATATGGCTAGCCAGTTCTCCCTGCACCATTTATTAAATAGAAAATCCTTTCCCCATTGCTTGTTTTTTTTTTTT
>NW_012115855.1:1558285-1559325 GCF_000951035.1 Colobus angolensis palliatus | reverse complement strand
TATATATCTCTTTATATACACACACACTTAGTGAAAGTTATTTTATTAATTAGCCAGGATAAGCCTTATTGGGTGGTTAAACTATTTAGATATGAGTCACTTGGGGGAAGATTATATGGAAATATCACTGAAATAATCAGAAATTTCTTTAAAAAATGATGTTATTATGCTATTATTCATTTCATAAAGTTCTACTTACATCCATAAACTTGAGCCATTTGCACAGATCACTTATTGTCCTCATATAATAATTTTGTGAAACATCCAATCTGCATGGCTGTGATAAAAAATGATCCCAAATGTTGACCTGTAATGTGTCTTAAGAATTCTTAAAAAAAAAGATAAAATCCTTGAATGATGCCAGGCATCTGGAATAAAATTGTCAAGAGAAACTCAGCTAATTTTGGCTCTAATGGTGTTTGTCTAATTTTAAGATAAAATCTTACTCCTTTATTACAAATGTTCAGTAACGATCTCATCAACATGATGTCTGTAGCAAATTATTTTTACTTAAGGACTCAGCTCTGACATTTGAAGTGAATGGTTGTGAGTGCCAGTTCAGTTCAGGAAAATACTGTGGTTAAGGGCTGGCCCATTTTCACATGGAATAATATTATTCAGGTCTTGTTTTGTGGTATTTATGTTGTAAATAATACATCCAGAGTCCATGTAGCTACCTATACCTGCCCGCTAAATGATACCTACTTAGTGTTGTCTTAGATCCAGTGGCAATAATGTTTATATGCTGAAGGAAATATCTTTTGGTTTGCTGAAAGTTTTAATTAGGGTTCACTTTGCTGCTAAGACAGCAGCATTTAAGCTACTAGGTTCTTGGCACAATATTGTTTCCATATTTCTTTTTCTTTCCAAAAGGCTCAATTTTTTCTTCACCTGAATTTTAACAACCATTTTAGTTGAATGATCTAGAAACTGTCCTCAATGTGTGTTCTGAGTCAGCAGCATCAGCACCTGTGAACTATTAGAAATGCAGAATCTCAGGCCCACGCCAACCCCACTGAATTTCTTAGAAGCTGCATCCA
>NW_012115855.1:1552621-1555500 GCF_000951035.1 Colobus angolensis palliatus | reverse complement strand
GAATAATCCCTCCCTATATTTGCTGTTTCTGGAGTAGTAGAGACCATAAGGGTCTGAAAAAGAGGCCAGTGGTTCAGATGAGGGCAAGACAGTTGCCAAAGGGTAGATGGCATTCCTTCTTGGTGAATCTGATTTTGAAGTCCGTGCCCTGAATCACCTCCACGTCCCACCTCGTGCCTGGTGAATGTCAGCCCTGCACTGTTCAGGTGCTGTAGCGGATGCTGTGGTGTGCCACCCTTCAAAGAGGCACTCAGGCTGCCAGCTTCTGAGCATGGCTACTGATGGCTCATGGCTGGGTCCCTCCTTCAGCCTGGAAGGAGTGCTGTGCCCCGTGTGGAAGGAAACCTCCTTGCCCAAGGTTATGCCTCTCCTCTCGGGGCATTCCACATCCAATGCCTGGTTGATGTAGGGATACGAAGGTCTGATCTCCTTGTGTCGATCCAGGACAACTCTGATGGGCCTTCCCAGTTCCAGAGCTCCTGTGGGACAGGCTGAGCTCCGTTGCAGCTGCATTGCAATTTACCTTTTCTCTTTTCCCGTTCCTGCCTCTCCACTCCTTTGTAAGTTGTATCTGAGTACATGCACATCTCTCCCTCAGGGTCTGCGCGGCAGTTAAAGGCGCATGCGTTAGTGGAAACTCACAACACCTCAGTGACCAGGGTTACAGTTTGCTGACTACTGAATCTGGACTGGAACCCTTTTCAATCCAGTGCTTTTCTGACTCCACCACTCTGACTCCCTCAAGTGCAGTGGTTCTCAACAGAGGTGACTTTGTTCCCCAGGTGACATTTGTCGTTATCTGGAGACTTGAGATTATTACTGGCATCTAGTAGGTAGAGGCCAGGGATGCTGCTACATGTCCTACAATGCACAGGACAGTCCCCACAAAAAAGAGTTATCTGGCCCCAAATGTCAGTAGTGCTGAGATTGAGAAACTCTGCTGAATGCATGGATGAGCATTGGTCACGAAGATAGAGGAGAAGTAAGAATTCAATATTGCCCTTCCATTATTCCACTTTGGGAGGCCGAGGCGGGTGGATCACAAGGTCAGGAGATCGAGACTATTCTGCCTAACGTGGTGAAACCCTGTCTCTACTAAAAAAAAAAAATTAGCTGGGCATGGTGGCACGCACCTGTAGTCCCAACTACTAGGGAGGCTGAGGCAGGAGAATGGCTTGAACCCGGGAGGCGGAGCTTCCAGTGAGCCGAAATCGTGCCACTGCACTCTAGCCTGGGTGACAGAGTAAGACTCTGTCTCAAAAAAAGTACACAAATCATAAGTGACAGCTTATTGAATTCTCACAAAGTGAGTTCACCTGCATAGTCCATTTTCCTAGGATGTGGACTCTATGTTTTAGACAATCTTCCATATTAAAACTACTATGTGAATAAATGTATTTTTGCTATATATGTTTTCTGGAGTTTACATTTACTGGCGGACAACACATAAGAAGTGCGCAGGGTCAGAGAAATGCCACTTGAGGTCATTATTTCCACTCATTTGCTCCTTGGAGAAAAAAACAAACATGGGTTCTATTCTGTAATCCCGAGGCTGGCAGCAGTACTGATCACTAAGCACCCGGGAGAAGCACATTTCAATACAATACTCTTGTTGTCCTAAATCCTGTGGCCACCTGTCCTAGATTTTCTATTTTTCTTGGGATGAAAATAATAAATCCTTCCTCTTGCCTCCTGTCTGTGTAGAGTAACAATAAGGGGGAAATGTAAATCCGGGAATTTCGTATCAGGATCCTGGAGGTTAGCTTTCTTGTTTTCTTCTTGCTAGTCTTACACATTACATGGGAACTCCTATCTATTAGCACAAAACTCAGTAAACGATTGTTGAGCGAGTAAGTCCGGGCCGACGTGTCAGTCACATGATGCAGGATGCTGTATCTAAGCTTGCACACTTACTTTAGGAAACTCAAATGGAAACCCCATTCTCAAATAGTCTAATCTAATTACCTTTGCTTCTGGAAAGCAGCATCCAAGAGGAAAGAGATTGTAAAATCCTCAGAGGAAGCGGGGAAAGCGGGTCTGAGAAGAGGGCACAAGAGCCTAGGAGTCAGCAGGTAGCTCAAAGGAGAAGATGGACGTCTCTCTCTGCTTCTTTCCAATCTTATGGAATTTCAGGATATTGCGATTCATTGTTGCTGATGACCTAGAGAATGATGCTTCCCATTAATGTGAGCTTTAAAATAGTTTCTATCCTTGAATAAATTATGCTTGGTGCTATGCAGACCAAAATAGATTCAAGTTGTGTGAATTTCATACATGACAAAAAAGCAAGAGGCTGCACGTCATCCAGAGCTGACCCTGGGCTGGCAATGAGGGCTCACAGTCTTGCTCTCCTGCTAACACCAAGCCCCAGGCTTCAGTGCTCAGCAAACCCCAAAGTCGCCTGGGCCTGTGAACTGTGTAAACTGTGCCTCCCAGACACTTCGGACTAGAGATCAAGACAACTTTGAAAAATCTTCAGAAAGGGAACATGAGGTCCACCTGGCCATAAAGTGCCTTCCCTGTGCATCTTTTTGCTGTTAGCTCGTGGCTCAAGGATATTGTCCAAAACTGCTGGAGCTCACGTTTCAGGCAGAGATGTGTGTCTCATGTGGCTGGGCCTTTCAGTTTATGGGAAATGTTATAGTTTAACTTTAGCCATTTTCTGGGATCTATTTTAAAAATCCTATATGCGGGGGGAGATAAATTTAATGTTTGACACTTAACTCTCTTTTGCTGTACTATGCAAAAATTAATGTTACATGAATAGGAACTCAGCTGATAGGAAAGTAAATTAGCAAAACTTCTTCCTGGGGATAATTTTTTACATATCCTTTGATCTAAACATTCTTTAGAAAATTTATCTTAAGGAAATAATCATA
>NW_012115855.1:1548704-1550691 GCF_000951035.1 Colobus angolensis palliatus | reverse complement strand
GTTTCTTAAAGTGTCATCAGCTTTAGACTAGGACATTTGATGATCTTATAGACAACCTTTTTTTAAAAGTCAGTGTCCTCCCATTTAGAAATAGTTGATGAACTCCTGGGAGACCAGCAGGCCCTATTGCCAGAAAATTTAGCTACTATCTTCCTTGCTTGATCCCAGAGCCAGACCGTTTATCTGGCTCTGGCCAGATAGAAGTGGCTTCTTGCACAGAAAGAGCATCAGGTGAAACAGCAAACTTAGAACATTGGATGAACCAACAAAAGCTTTCTGTGGAAGGTCTTTCATTTGAGGCCCGTAAATACATGGAATAATTAATGAAGTGTGGAAGATGGGGAACTTATTCCTTCTGTTTCTACCACACTGCTGTGGGTGTCCTTCATCCTTTAAACACTCCTTTTCGTCTCCGAGCATTCACTGGCTAAGAACACAGCCTCTAAGGTCCACAGCCTCTTTGATGGCTGCGTTGTCTTTTCCACATCCTAAGGAAAGGCAGTCAGTCATACTAAAGACTGACTCATGTTGTTTTCAAATATTAAAGGGCACTGTTGTTGAGGCAGAGCCTAACCAATCTTTAGTTTCCTGACTTCTGTTTCTGGTCCAATTGCAAAGAATCCTTTCTGTAATTTTCTGTAATGTGATATGTACTGTTTTTCATCATGGAAAATTAAATTTCAAAATTTTACAAAGCTGTAGTAAGAAATATTTGAGAAGTAGGCTTGGGATGGAGGTATGCACTGAATGAGAAGGGACAGGAGGGTGTCCCCAGCTTATGGTACCAATGCGTGATTGGGGACACAGGCTCAGTTTCCTGGTCTTCAATGCACTCAGGAAGTGCCCTGACAGTGAGAGGCCTGTCCTGGCTGGTTAACTTTAAAGGTGGCCTGGCCTGCCGCTTTGCTCATGAGCACCTGCGTCTCATGGCAGATGTGCTTCTGATTTGTAATACAAAGTGTCTCCTTGTTTGATTTCTTGGACATAGTGTGAACATGTTTTCTTAAAGAGTAGGTTTTGGGCAGGGCACATTACTAAGTCTTAAAAAGCTTTTTTTCTCTACTGTATATGAAAAAAAGTCCTCTCAATGCCTGCCATATTTTACCCAGGGACTTAAAAAAAAAAAACCCAACTATATGCTTAGGTAGAATAGCTTCTTCCAGTGGGGTTGTGGGATGGGCGTGGGTCTGTAGTCCATGGTTTGTTCTGCTCTAAAATCTTCCATCTTTGCTGAGATGATGTATTTTTGCCTTCTAACAGAGCTATAAAACCAGGACACAGACTTGATTTGTATACCTGTTATGTCAGGTATGATAAATGTTAATGTAATAATATTGACTCATTTATTTTGCCGATTCATTATGGGCCAGTTAAAGTGATAAACAACCATTAATTTTGTTTTTTTCCAGAGACAATTTATTATAAGCAGAACAAAAGATTGGCTTTTAACTATACCTGCATATGCTATCCTCAGGAAAATATTTATAGTTTAGTTAATCTTGTTTAGGCCTAAAGTAACTGTGGTTTAATCACTCAACAAACAAGATAGGACAGCGAGGTGGATAATTGCACCAAAATTCTCATTGAGATTCACGGGCAGACCGCTCCCGTGTGGTTTCATAGCCCAAGAAACTGAAGGGTGGTTTTGAATCCTCACCTTCTCCAGGATGAGGATTGAGATGAGAAACATGGCACTTTGCCCTTTATTTCAGTATATTTATTCATACATAGGATTTTGGTCAAACATTTCTTAATAATTGTATGTAAGTTGAAGTTTTATATACAGAACTGTTCTTGATAACAGAAACGTATATTGATAATTGTATATAAGTTGAAGTTTTATAAATCGAATCATAGGTTCAGAGCTGGAAGGGAATCCCAGCACTCTGGAAGGCCGAGGCAGGCAGATCACAAGGTCAGGAGTTCGAGACCAGCCTGGCCAACACGGTCAAACCCCATCTCTACTAAAAATACAAAAATTAGCTGG
>NW_012115855.1:1546059-1547659 GCF_000951035.1 Colobus angolensis palliatus | reverse complement strand
TGTCAAAAAACATTCCTAATGTGTTCTTGATTTATTCAACAAGCTTTTATGGAACACCTGCTATGTACTAGGCATTGTGGTATGCATTACAAATACAAAGGCTAAAATCATTAAGCACCTGTTCTGAAGGGAAAACAGTAAGATAAGTGAGTGTTCAGAGTACACAGTGATAAGGTATGTGATGGAAAATGTATCCTTAGGATGTTGTGGGAGTGTAGAGGGGTCGTAGTTGGAATAAACATGGAGGTCTTCCCAGAGGAGGTGATATTTGCATTGGGTTTTGAAGGACAAGGAGGAGTTGTTCATAGGAAGGAGGGAAGGAAGGCAATTCAGGCAAGAAGAACAGTATATGAGAAGGTTAGTGTGATGATTTTGAGAACAGCCCACCATTCAACATGTCTAGAGCTTAGTGGATGAAGAGATGGGTGCTAGGAGGATAGGAGTGGTGGCAAATGATGAGGCCAGATAGGTAAGCAGTGGCAAGTTTGTAAAGAGCACACGGGTGTACTCCATTAAGGGGTTGGGAGTTTGCCCATCACTCTAATGGATGGCAAAGCATTTGAAGTAGTTGGGCAACATGGTCAGGTTTGAATTTGAGAGTGTTAGCCCAGAAGCCAGTGTCGGGGGGAATGGTGTGTAGGAGACTGAGGTGGAGGCTGGGGGCAGATATCTGAGTAATCCAGCCCAGAGAAGAAAAGAACCTGCACTGAGCAGCCACATGATGGAGGGCAGAATGGGCCATTAGAGAATGAGAATCTCCTGGACTTGGTAGATTGAATGGGGACTCGGGGTGAGTCTACACCACACAGCTCAGCTTTGAGCTTCCCTCAGAGCCAAGGGGAAGCGTGGCTACTTTTAGAAAGAAGGGATTTCATTGGTTTGTTCTGTTTCCCCGTTTGCTAACACATGAAGAGGAGTGAGCTTAGTGGTGGGGAATGGGAGGGAGGCTAACAGGCTCCCGTGTGTTTGGGGAATACTGAGTTTGTGGTGCAGGTGGATTGGGTTATCTCAGAGGAAATTAGAAGTAGATGGTCATGTACAGATCAGGCTCTCCGGAGCATGCTGTGGCCTGGAAATAGAGGCTGTGGAGTCATCAGCATGGTTGCTCTGTAAATTAGAGGACGGGGATGAAGTAGCCTAGGAAGCGAGTGTAAGTGAGAACTAGGACCAAGGATGGATCCTTGGAGACCACTCATATTTAAGTGATGAGCCTCAAAAGGACACAGATGCTGGAGGACAACCAGAACAGTGATGTTATGGGGGCCAGAGAAGGGGAGAGCTTCAAGAAGGGATGCTCACCAGGGCCAAACACTGCTGAAGGTGCTTAGCCCAGAGTCAGTGCTCATAAACATTTGTTACTCTTGAGTGTTATGAGGAGAGAGGAGAGGGAAATGAACAAGGCTTGGAGTGGTCAGGAAAAGCAATACAGGAGGAGATAACATTTATTTATTTATTTATTTGAGATGGAGCGTCGCTCTGTCACCCAGGCTGGAGTGCAGTGACGTGATCTTGGCTCACTGAAACCTCTGCCTCTCGGGTTCAGGCAATTCTCCTGTGTCGGCTTCCCGAGTAGCTAGGACTACAGGCGTGCACCACCATG
>NW_012115855.1:1476703-1544356 GCF_000951035.1 Colobus angolensis palliatus | reverse complement strand
GAAAGCTTTTGGAGACACGTGGCTCTAGAGGAATCCTCATGAAATCTTAAAACCCTAAGGGAATTCAAGAAGAAAACTATTCCACTTGCTTGTCTCTGGCTGCATCTATATTTAAATTATCTAAGAAAGATATTGGTAAATTCTTCTATTTTTAGGAATTAGAGGAGCATGTCCACTTTTCTCTTAAAATCAAATTAGGAGAACAACTTTTTTGACAAGCTGAATAGATCTTTGAAGTTAATGAACTGCAGCATAGCTTGCAGCTCCATCAGTGAAGTTGATCAGGAGTAAAGCTGATCAACTTCACTTGGACTAAGAGACTAAGTGTCAGCTTAGTCTCTTGGAAGTTAAATAGTAGAAAGAACATTTGGGTTTTAAGAACATGAGGATCTAGTTTTGCTGTTTATTGTGTCTATTGATGCATTCAGTTGGATTTTTCCCCCTGAGGTATGTTATAGCTTTGATTTGTGGATTCATCTTCAGTGTACTTCATCTGTGGGATTTCATGGGGTCTGGTTAAGTGTGTTTCTCTACAGAGATGTTTTAGTGTTTACTTCTGACAAGTGCTCCAGGACATCTTTGATCTGAGACCACTTATGTTAAGCTCTTATAATGAGGGTTCCTAGACTAGATGGTAGGGTAGATTCCCTTTCACAACCCACATGACAGTGAGCTTCCAATTATGAATTTTCTGGGAGAATTTTTCTTTTTTCTTTCTTTTTCTACCCAGAGCCCGTACTGAGGCCAGCATCCTTGCACAGGGTGTGGCAGATGTGCAAAAGTCTCTGTTTTACAGGAGCTACTTGCTTCTCATTCCACTCCACTTTTGCAGCCAAGATTAAACCCTCAAGCCTCTTTGGCCATCAGCTTCCAAGTTCCTGGGTTCTCACCCTCACCCCCCTGGGGCTGCCTGAGCATCAGCACCTGCTTAGCAGTCACCCTCCCCTTTTTCTTTTTGACCCCAGCATATCCCATTCTCTCTCTGAGCCCAACCAAGCTTGTAATAGCATGTTTATTATATTTTATCCAATATTTCTAGGTAATTTTTCTTGGGAGAGTTTCCAGGTTGTCAGATTGACTCTGTCAGGTCAAATAAATGGAAGTTGAAGTTTGAAGATTTGTGTTAAAGTACTGGTTCTGCTCATTGTTTCTCTGGCTTTGCAGGAGTGTTTCTATCACTCTTAAATTTTAGTTTTCTCCTCTGTAAAGTGAGAGGGTGCATAATACCTCACAGACACTTAATATACTGAAAAGTTTTCCATGAAAGCAAGTTCACATTGTGAAAACAGCCTGTAGTGCATGTTGCTGACATCCTGCCCAAGTCCCCATGCGGGGCAAATGCCCCCATTGCCCAGCACATGTGAGTGTAGATTGCTAAGGCTCATAGCTGCTGCTTCTCTGGAGAAATGCATCCAAATCCCTATCCCAGACTCTGCTTCTAGGGAACCTAACCTAAGGCATCATCACAATGCTGCCCCCCAACCCCAAGCAATTGTAGTTCTTCCAAAGATGAATTACTTTGAAAGTTTAGATAGAATTTAATAAATCAACGAATCAAGAATAAACCATCTGCATGTTTTTGAAATTATCTAACTTTTTGTCATTTTAATTTTCACTTGTGAGAACACAACGTATATATAAGTTTATTTAAGGCTCAATGGAGCAAGACTTTGATGGATCTGGACATAAAAGTATGGGTAGGAAAGATTATCTGCACCAACCCAATTCAAAATTAAGGAATAAGGGCTTCAGAGATCACTTTAAGTCACACATTGATTCATTTTCTCTCTCTCATGCTCTCTGCCTCTCATATGGAGAATTTTATATACACTCTCTTGGCTCTTAACTACAGCCAGATTTGTAAGTGATGAGAATTGAGGGCCAGGATGGGAGGAAGTGCTAATATATTGTCCCAGGTTTTATGCTTGGGAAGCATGAAGAAATTCAAAGAGACCAAGGTATTCTCATGAGTAAACATATCCCTTTACCCAAATAGGCCAGAACAATTTTAGAACTGAAATCGTAAAAGGGGCCTTAGAGCTTTGAGCAGAACGGTAGACCCAGAAGGAGGCTATTTTGGTTCCCTTGCTAGCACAGCTTTTGATTCAACATCTGTGAGCTTCAATGTTTTGTAAGGATTAAACATGCCTGTTATATTGTCTTTTACAAGGCTCTGAATAAATGGTAATTGCTTTATATTATTGATGATGGTGATGGTATGAACATTTTTATTATTATCATCATTTTTGTTATCGTTAGAGAGTGTGTCTTCCCAATAAGTTCTGTGGCAGGGGCTGGAGTTCTGATTTTAGGGTCTGTGGAATAAGATGATACTGTTGGAATTACTGACTTTTCAGATTTTAGTGTTTTCTGCCAAAGAAGCCTGGTACGTTGTAGATTCATTGATTCTCCCTAGAATCAAGGGTAATTCTCCTTCTCATCTCTTCCTTCTCAATCCATTTCTACTCTCCTTCTTGGAAAGGGAAGAAAGAAACCTTAGGCATGGTATCAAACTGAATACAAGATATTGATTCCTGGTTCTTACCATTCCTGGAATATTCTAGTGACCTGGTTCTCCTCCATATTGGCCAGAGTCCATATTCATTTTTGGGCATCAACCCTAACAAAAATTTACACACAATCTAACACAATCTAGCATTAGTCCTGATGGATTTACTTCTTAAATACCTCTTAAGTGTTATTACTTCTGTCCAACTCCTTTAATAACACCATTATAGAAGCCACAAAATTGTCTCCCGTAGGTTTCTGTAGTAGTTTTCTAACTAGCTTACCTATATCTAGGCAGATTTCATGCTGAATGTTCTCTCCTCTGGAGCGAGAATAAATTTTCCAAACCGTAAATCAGATAAAGCCTCCCACCCCCCACACCTCTCCCACCCCCCACACCTCTCCCACCCTGCTCCCACACCCTCAGAGATTTTCCCTGACTCCCAGAACTCCTTCAGTGTGGCTGAGGAGGCCCTGCCTGCTCCTCTTGCTTCTCCATCATTCCTCACTTTGGTGTCCTGGCTCTGGCCCCACAAGCCTTCTTGATTTTCCCCTACTATGTCCTGCTGCAGGACCTTTGCACATGTGGGATTCACTGTAGGAAAGTCTTATGACATTACTTAACCCCTACTTGTCCTTCAGATCTCAGGAGAGTCTTCCCTGAGTTGCCTTGTGAAACTCTTTCCTAACACTCCATCATTTCCCCAACTTGATTATGCACTTCACGAGGCCAGAGAATATGTCTGGGTTTTGTCTCCAGTGTATCCTCAAGGCCTACAGTGGCCTGGCATTTAAGGACCCTATAAATGTATGTTAAATGAATAAATAAAAGAAATGAGGGAAATGCAGGAACTGAAGACAGGGCAACTGGCCTCCTTTTGAAAAACTCTTGCAACTCAGGACATGACTTGTATGAATCTCTGAGTCATAGTTGTATCAGAAGGAGTCAGATGGAGTGGCCAGTATAGAATGCTCTGATCTCAGAGATGGAGAGACAGAAACGGTCCTTCTCTTCACATTCAGGAGTTTACAGCTGATTGTGTTTATAAACCTTCCCTGAGAGATGATGCCTTTAAATGTTCCCCTCCCCCACTCAGCTCCATATCCTCTGTTGTCTGTCTGCACTGTGTGTGTGTGGGGGGGGTCATGGGTCCCTCTTATTCCACCTGCTGTAAGGCCACCCTTGGTGACTGCAGTGCCACATGCAAGGGTGAAGTGGCCTGGTACTCCTCTGCGTGTTTACAAGGCATAATTAATGAGTGTCCCATGTAAACAGCCTGCACCATGTATGCGCCATCCTTACATTTCCTCTCTAAGCAGGCGAGGCTTTCTGGAAGTGTGTTTCAGTGGGGAGAAGTCACAGCTGGAATTTTATCATTTGTTTTCCGATGAGTATTAAAAACATTTGTCTTTAAAGTTTATGTGAGAATATCATATACTGGAAATGTTATTTTATATTATTTTGAAATCGGAGTTCAGATTCATAAAATCAATATTTAATGGGAAATATGTGAAACTGTAATTACTAAGCACTTTTTTGGTGTGCTTACCATTTTTATGTGTAAATGTATATAGAAATATGTATTTCATTTTATGAACCATATACATGGTTCATAAAATGAAAATATACTTGCAAAATATATAAAATTCTAATTTTTGCATATATTTTTCCAGTATATAAACCATGTATATATGGATTTCATAAAATGAAAATATACTTGCAAAATATATAAAATTCTAATTTTTGCATATATTTTTCCAGTATATAAACCATGTATATATGGATTTCATAAAATGAAAATATACTTGCAAAATATATAAAATTTTAATTTTTACATATAGTATTTTTCCAGTGTCTGTCCCTCTATGTTTGCATATCTATATTTTCTAGTTTTACCTGATGAAAATCCTGTATCCGAGGGTTGATATACACATGTACATAAAATAGACCATTTTGTATAGCTACAGGCTTCACATTTTTCTCCCCATGTAATTTTATTTCCAGTTTCACATTTGAAGGATATTCTTCAGTATCCCCAAGTCATTATGCAATTTGGTTGTTTATGTAAATGTCTTCAAGGGATTCTGAACAAGAAATATTTCACTGTTTGTTACGTTGTATAGAAATGTTCATAAATCATGTTAATTTGAAAAAGAATAGGAAATGAATAATCTGCCTGCAGTTTTGATTCCATGATCAACTATCCAAAGTCAACTGGAAAAAGCCTGAGATGTTGGAAAATTAGTGGAAGGTTTTGCTGTTTTTGTTTTGTTCTTCATCTACAAGGCATGTAGAAAAGGCATGACATAAAAAGGGGAGAAAAATTCTGTCTTTAAAACTCAGTGCCCTAAAAGGTCATTTGATTATAAGTAAAAATGGCAATAAAATGGTGAGGATTTCTGGAATGAGTTTCCCAGAATAGAGAGTACCTCTCTTTTTAAGGCTATTCACATTTGGAGAGGAAATTGAAAGTTGATGTAATTTTCCAACACTATTCAGAATACGGACTTTCAGGTTTCATTTTCTTCAACTTTTCATAGTCCTTCAAATCATTTGGCACTTTGGAAATTTTAAATTTCCTCTGCTGTGTCTTGAAAAGTGGTGAATGATTGGAACACCCAGGTTATGAAGGAGGTTAGAACACAGGTTTTATAACTTCAAAACATTTTTCACATTCTTATCTCTACTAAAAAACTTTATGGAGCCCGTGAGTAGAGGCTTTAACTGCAACTCTCAGTCTTTTTCTATTATCTTTACAGATGTACTAGAGCTTATTCAAGGGAAAAAAAGATGTGGGCTCAGCTTTACAGGAACTAGGACGACCAGTTTCTTTGCTGGCCTAAATGTACATTTTGAGAAATCAAAGGGACACTTTTTTTTCTTTTGTCAATGCATATAGTATAATTGCTGCATAGTTTGAAAGTAGCCAGTGCTTTACTGTTTATAACCTGAACCATGTCTATTCAAAGTGAATTTTGAGGAGAATATTGAATTGGATTCACTTTTTGGTTGTTGTAGACTCATACTAAATCAGACTAATCTTTAGGCATTTGCCTCATGGCTATATTATTTTAAAAGTGATCACTATCCAAGCTTAGTCTTGAAACTTAAAAGGATTTACCTTCCCTATGCCTTTCTTTGTTTTTGAGACAGAGTCTTGCTCTGTCACCCAGGCTGGAGTGCAGCAGTGTGATCTCATCTCACTGTAACCTCCGCCTCCTGGGTTCAAGCAATTCTCTGGCCTCAGCCTCCCAATAGCTGGGACTACAGGCATATACCACTGTGCCTGGCTATTTTTTATTTTTAATTTTTTTTGTATTTTAGTAGACAGGGTTTCACCATGTTGCCCAGCAGTCTGGTCTTGAACTCCAGACCTCAAGTGATCTGCCTGCCTTGGCCTCCCAAAGTGCTGGGATTACAGGCGTGAGCCACTGCACCCGGCCCCCTGTGCCTTTCGAATTCATTTTTATCTTAGTCTGTTGCTGTAACAGCATGCGTGAGCTGCCTCGCGGGTCTGGGGGCTGGGAAGTCCAATATCGTGGGGCTGCATTTGGTGAGGTCCTTCTTGCAGCATCAAAACACAGTGGAAGGCATCACATAGCGAGGATGCAAGTGCATGAGATAGAGAGCAAGAGAGGGAAGGCCCAGGCTCATCCTTGGATCAAGAACCCATGACCTTGATAACTAACCCACTCCCACTGTGGCGACATTAACCTATTGATGAGGCCAGAGCCCCCGTGACCTGGACACCTCTTAAAGGCCCCACCTTTCAACACTGTTGCAAGGGCAATTCAATCAATATGAGTTGTGGAGAGGACATTAAACCACAGCAGTTTCCTTTTTATTTCTCTCTTAATCTCTGTGTATTGAAAGTAGCCAAGTATTCAAGTTATAAAGGAGTGGAGCAAATGAAAAGTCCCCCAAAAGAGGGAGAGTTACTTTGTCAAAGTCTAGAAAATACCTCCTTTATGAGTCTGGTCAGTTCCTCCATCAGCTGCAGAGAGTGAGAAGCATTAGCCCATTTACGGATACATTGGATAGAAAACTGGAAAAATACATCGGATTCAGCCTCTGCCACATTGCCTAATTGGAATGGAGAGAGCAACACTTCTGTCATCATCCTTACCTCTTTAGGCCTTCAAAGGAGGAATCAAGGAATGGAGGAAAAGCCAGGCCTGTGGGGTTACTGGTTTCAATCCCAGGTCTCCATTTACCAGCCATGTGGTCATTTACAAGTTCCCTGAGCTTTTGTTTCTTTTGAGGGATAATAATGAAGTTATGAGAATGGAATGTATATTTGCCTAGTGAGTGTGCAGTAGATACTGGTTTTTCTTTCTCTTCTCTCTGGAAGGTCAGCAAGCAGGTCAGGAGTAGGAGACGGGGCTGGAGCAGTAAGATGAACTATGCTAGGGAGAGCTCAGGGTGAGACAGTGCATGGTACATTTACAGATATAGCTGTAGATTTCTTTAGCAAGGGTGTTTAGGGGGCTTGGGTAAGAAGCAAGAAGGAAAGGCTGTATTTTCATATTGGGAAATCATGATGGGGTGGCCCACAAGCAGCTTTTGATATGTCTAGTGTATCTGAAAGGGACTACAGAATCACCCTGGATGCTTTTGATATAACAAGATGTCAGGTGTGGATATCTATCGATGCTGTGGTTTTAAAGACTTCAGAAGGGAATGGGAAGAAGCCCCCTGAACTCACTTTTTAGCTGAGAAGTAACCATCTAGGAAGTACCAACAAGATAACGCCTTGTTCATAGAACTGGACTTTGAGCCCTGGTCGATGAGTACTTAACTGTAGGCCATGAACAGAAGCCGGTGGGGAAGCCAGGATGGGAGTCAGGGATGGGGCTGGTTGAGGTTACAGGTATCAGTGGTATGGCTAAGACATCCAAGGACAGGCACCCTTGTTTTGGAGATGGCTGGAGTTTCCATGGGCATTCTAAGGTGGAGAGGAGTAAGGGGTATTCGTGGTGGAATCAGTGGGTGTCCACTCACAGAAAAGGTGCTCCGGGCAGGCCATGAGGGAGCCTAGTGCCTCCTCGGGGACATTCACTTTTCTTACCCAGTCACTTATGTCCTGTGGCTTTGGGACCAGCAAGAGCAACAGACACCCTGTTCCTCCACCCTCACAGGCAAATGTTTCCCTTTACTTTTCTTAAAAATATTTTTCACCAGTGTAAAATCCTAATCATGAGCCCCTTCCCAGGAGAGATGGCTTTTGCCTACTTGTGAGGGGAGTAGGTTTTATACTCCTGCCCTGGCAGCCGCCACCCTTTACCTGGGATGGGGATAGGTGGGTGGGAGGGTTTCTTGCCCCACCCCTAGTAGCATATGGCTTTTGCCTCATGCTGAAGCAGGGTCAGGTGTGGAATGTGGGCAGGTTTCTGTCCCTTTCCAGAAGCAGATGGCTTTCACTTGGTATAAATTAAAGAAGGGTTGGGATATGGGTGGATTTAGTACCACCTGTTATGGACTGAATGTTCTAGTGTCTCCCCAAATTCATATGTTGAAGCTTCAGCCCCCAGTGTCATGGCATTTGGAAGTGGAGCCTTGGGGAGGTGATTAGGTTTAGATGAAATCATGGAGATGGAGCCCTCATGATGGGATTAGTGTCTTTATTAGAAGAAGAACAGGCACCAGAACTCTCTGTCTTCAATATGTGAAGACACAGTGAGAAGGTGGCCATCTGCAAGACAGGAAGAGAGCCCTCACCAGGAATTGAATCTGCTGGCCCTTTGATCTTGGACTTCCCCACCTCCAGAATGATGAGAAGTAAATATCTGTTATTTAAGCCACCTAGTCTATGGTATTTTGTTATAGCAGCCCATGCTGACTAAGACACTGTCCCTCATTGGCAGCTAATCACCCCTTGTACTTGAGCGAGGCCTGAAGTGCAGATGGGCTTGTCAGGAGACTCCTGTCGCCAACTCAAACCTCAGCAGGGCCTGTGCCCTGAGCACAGCTCACTCAGGCCTTTGGCTCTGTCCTCAGAGTTTCTCAGGGTAGTTCAGAGTCCTGTGGAAAAAGAGTAGGAAGTAGGGACAGACTTCTCATGTTTGGGGATCTCAGAAGTCTTAATCTGTCACACTAACCCACATAGAATTTCTTAAAACCTTAGTTTTTTTGTTATTATTTTTTTTTCTCACCGGCTTTTTTCGCTGCCACCCCTTTCTGCCCTACACCGTCAAAGCTGAAACAGTGCTTGTGTCTTTTCTCCCTCAGAGGTGCGTGTCACTCTTTAGAAGTCAGTTCACTTGGTTGCCTTTCCATCTCAACACTCTAATGGGCTCAAAAAATTAGATTTTGTGGATTATCTGCTTTTCTTTTTCTTATTGTTAGGATAGGAGTGGTGGCATTCTCTGGCAGAATCAGAACTGGGAAGGGTATTTGGAAAGCAGAAGCTAGGAGCTAAGTATGCTGATTGCCTCTGGGGTATCATTGTTTCTAGCAGTCCTACGTTTTCAGATTATTTCAACCCGCTGGAAGCTTCTGTCTCTTTTAAATACCTTTGCCATTCATGTAGCTACCCATCAGTGAGTCTCAGGGTTGGAAGACACCATAAATGCCACTTTGTCCAAAGCCACATTTTAGTCTCCAGTTCACATGTACTGCCCTGTGACATCATTCCAGTGGTTGTCTTAATCTTTTATTTAAATATTATATTGTTCAGTCCAGTATGTATATACATCCATCCTCACCCCAGTTCTGCTCCTGGATATAAATTGGCAGCTGCAACAGTATCATGTGCAGAAAGTTGGTATCAATTTGAGAGGGAAGGAGCATTCTCTGCTGGAGGACAGGGAGGAGACAGAGCCATCTTATCTGTTTTTCCCACATTTTAAAATGCATTGCCAAAGTCAATTTTAGGATGCAGTTGGGTTAAATTAGTAGCTAGAAGATAAAACCCAGTAGCCAGAAGCAAGCTGAACATTAAAACTTTTGGACTCTGACCACAATATTGAACATTGTGGCTGACCATCATGGGGTTAAAAGGTTAAGAAGAGAGTGGACTGAGTAGCAATATATTTTTAGCCTGCTTAGAATTATAGTTGCCTTTGGAAATTTTTGGTAAACTCCCATAGATCAGGATTAGAATAAAGGCCATAAATATGGTTCAAAAAAAGTTATTTCAACACTTCATTATATGCTTTGCTATTGGCTTTAGTGGTGGTGCATTATCTGAATTGATGTAAATAGTATTTAAGTTTGTCTTTTCCTATGAGTAATAAGTATTGTATGTAGAGATTTCTGTTTCTGTTACTTAAATAGATCCTCACAGTAGTTTGGTACATAGTTGCCATGCACATAATTACTGCATGGCTATTATTAGGAAAATTGTGTGGGTAAAAACCATCCTGCTATTTGGCTCTGTTTGAACCTTGCTGCCAATCTGCTAAGCAATGCGGGGTCAAAATAAGTACCAGGGTAGTTCTGGCCTTGGCCTTTTTGGAGGTGGGCTCAACTCTCTTTTCTCTCTACAGTCCCTAAAGCTACAATACAAGGTGCCATCAGAGACGAAGAGCAATTTTTTTAAAAAAGGCTATAAAATTATTACTACCAGCACCATGCATTGCCAGTGAACCTCACTCTGGTGTTAAAACTGCTTCTCAAATAGTATATCTTCATATCTATCCTTATGAGTTACAGATTATCAGCTAAAATACAAAATAATTCACCAAATAAAGTTGGGAGTATTGTATACTAATTAATCTGCATCAAGTCATAAAAGAAATTGACATATGTAAGGTGATATTATTGAGTTTTTATAAGCTGGCATTTTCAAGTTTTGTGAAAGATACACCAGTTTGTCATATACATTGATTTAATGTGATTATTATATTAGCTATCTATTGCCACAATAATGCTATGTAACAAACAACCACAAAAGCTCACTGGCATACAAAAGGATACATTGATTATTGCTCATGATCTGTGGGTCAGCTGGGCAGTTCTTCTTGTCTTACCTGGGGAACTGACTTATGTGTTGTGACTCTCCAGCTGGTTGGTCTGGGAGTAGCTAGGATAAGTTGGCTCACCTGTACGTGGTCCTTCATCTTCCAACAGACAAACCTAGGCTTGTTCTTTTAGTGATGCCTGGGTATTATGAGAGTGGAAAGGCAGGGGCTATATGAGGCTAAGCTCAAAACCGGCACACCATTTCTTCTCTGCACACCACAGCAAGCCACAAGTCCAGCCAAGATTCAAAAAATGAGGAAAGAGACTCTGCTTCTCAATGTCTTATAGCAAAAAGTATGGATATCAGAATGGGTGAGAATTGGCACCATTTTAAAAATTGGTCTCCTTCTGGTTACTATGGCTGCTTAGCACATTCCCTAAAACTTAGTGATATGAAGCTATCTTATTTTGTTCACAGCTTTGTGGTTTAGGCATTTGGGAAGGGCTCAGCTTGGCAGTTCTCATTTGGGAGTCACTTGGCTCACCCACATGGAGAGCAGTTGGTGTCTACACATGACTTTCACAGCATGTGAGTAGTCAGACTTTCAACATGGCAGGTGGCTTCCCTCAGAATGAGTGTCGCCAGTGAACCAGGCAGAAACTGTAGGCCTTGTGTGATGCAGTCTTGGAAGCTGCAGGTCTTCACTTCCAGTAACTTCTACTGCTAACAAACAAACCATTAACACGCCCGAATTCAAAGGGAAGCAAAATACATCTCACCTCTTGGTGCAAGGAGTGTCAGAGAGGTTGCAGGCAGTGTTTTAAAATCTCCATTAATCTACCATGATTATTCATAGAGAGAAACCAGTTCCCTCATTCTGCAATGTCAGGCCACAGCACTATTATCTTTAGCATTCACCATTCACATTAAATAGTGCATTTGCAATTTATATGTGCAGATTTTTTTCTTACTTTGTATAGTTCTATATATTTAAAACTAATCCAGGAAATGATTAAGGGTAGCTATTTATTTCATTCCAAATTCTCAGTGATCTTTGAGAAAATGCATACATGCATACTTTCTCTATTGTTTAATTAGTGCATGTATCTGCACTTTGGTTTTTCAAGCCATTTTGTATACACATGCTTAGGGAAAACACCAAAATGCTTGTAATTTTAAAAATAATTATTCACGAGTTCATCAAGATAATATATCATAATTTGCTTAGCAGCTTCCCAGTTTGAGTATTTCTGTTATTACAATTACACTAACTTGATAGCACCATGTATTGGTTATTTATTGCAATGCAACAAATTATCCCAAAGTATAACATCTTAAAGCAATAACCATTTACTATCTCATGCAGTTTCTGGGGGTCAGGAATTCAAGAGTGGCTTAGCTGCTTATTAGGTCTCTCATGAGATTGCAGTCAACCTGTTGCCTGGGGCTACAGTCTCCTCTGAGGGCTTCACTGGGGCTGGAGGATCCACCTCCAACTTCACTCATATGGCAAGCAATAGGAGACTTCAGTTTCTGGCCACATGGGTCTCCCCATAGGGGTGCCCATGACATGGTAGCTGACTTCCCCTGGAATAAGTGATGAGAGAAGGAGAAAGAGAGAGAGCCCTCAAATGGAAGTCATGTTTTTTTTAACCTAATCTTGGAAGTAATATACTTTAACTTCTACCATATTTTATTGGTCGCACAGACCAACCCTGATACAGCATGGGAGAGGACTATTCATGGTTGTGAATGGCAGGAGGTGGGGATCACTGACAGGTCATCTTGGAGCCTGGATACTACACATTGCTATAAACATCTTTCCAAAAATTCCTTTTTATTGGTAAATGATAAGGAGGCATTTACTTTTAGTATATCCCCCAATGCAGAATTATCAGATGATACAGATCAACCATTTAATAGTGCCCCTTTTTCATCTTAAGGTATTCACCTATATATACACACAGATATACACACACCCATGTATTTACATTGTAAGATATTCTTATATGTTTATATTTTATATTTTTATGTAATTATTCTTATGGTTTTAATGTGCACATAAAATTAGCTACATTTTACAAAGCATGTAGTTGCTAGTAAACTTCCCGAAACTGCCCTCAGTTGGCTATGGTTTGGGATGAGAAATGAGAGAGGGAAGCTGCTGAGTCCTATTATCTCCCAGAACCCTTTTTTTCTATTAAATTTTGTGCCTGGTTTCTATAAATTAGGCCATACTGCCCCCAACCTAATGTAAGTCATTGCCACCAATAGTTCCTATAACAGAATAAATTTTTTTTTTTTTTGAGATGGAGTCTTGCTCTGTTGCCCAGGCTGGAGTACAGTGGCACGATCTCAGCTCACTGCAACCTCCACCTCCTGGGTTCAAGTGATTCTCCTGTGTCAACCTCCCGAGTAACTGGCATTACAGGTGTCTGCCACCACTATGCCCAGCTAATTTTTGTGTTTTTAGTAGAGATAGGGTTTCACCATGTTGGCCAGGCTGATCTGAAACTCCTGACCTTATGATCCACCCACCTGGGCCTCCCAAAGTGCTGGGATTACAGGAGTGAGCCATCGCATCCGGCCCAGAAGAAATTTTAATTGGCAAGAAACTTGACCATTACAAAATAGAATGTGTTCTCCACCATTTATGCTGAATTTCGGTTGTGCCATCTTTATATTTCTGAGGCAATGTAAAGCAAACTTGCTCTAGACCAGGGTACTGAAAGGGCCATTCTTTATCAGGCAATTTTTGAAGGCTTTATTACAATCTGTGAACTAATTTAATATGTTATAAATGAATACTCAATTAATAGTCATACATTTTGAGTCCACATGCCCCCTTTGCCATTTATGTGAGATAAAATATAACTGTTTCATTTTCATGTCTGTAAAAATCTTTTCAGCCTTTCCAGGAACCCATCTGGATTCATTTACACGATGCACTTTCCATCATTTCAAAATTTAATAAATTTTATAGCACCTTCCATGTTATGGGTGCTCAATAAATTGCCATCACCAAGTTAAGTGATGGGGTAATAAGGACAGGACTCTGGTTGTTCACACTAATGACACAGTTTGCACTGATTATGAAGTCCCCAGAACAGAGGGCAGGAGGAGCCACCTGTATGAGGAGTGTGTGGGGAGGGGCTGCCATTTACAGTGGGCTATAAGGATCATGCAGTACAAATAAACCTAACTGTGTGGGTGGTCCTTTCTCTGTCCCCTTCTGCTTTTAGAGACTTAGAAGAGCTGCCAAAGTACCTATAGAAGGTGTTTGATTTAAAAGGAAACATACCAGTTATGCCTTCTTGTAGGGGCATGTGAGCCAGTAGAGTTTGCAGCTGCATGGAGAGATGAAGAAAACTGAACATTTAACTGCATTTTGAAAAAAAAAAAAAATCATGCCAAGAGGGCCTTCGAGCAAGAAATTCTTCCAGATTTATGACACCCCATGCCTGAACTCTGTGTGTGACACGAGGGTTATGGCTCTATAAGCTCTTAACCCTGCAGCCAAACCCGGTCAGCTTCTGGCTGCACTAGGGGTTGATGCAGTTCACTGTGGTTGTTTGTAGACCTCAGAAAAGCACGATGATTGTTTACAGATTTCCAGAATCTCTATTGGATTCTTTGCTTTTCCTTTCTCACAAGGAAACTTTCCAGGATACAGAGCACAACAGGATCTGAACGGCAGTGAATTCTCTTTAACATATCTCTTCAGAGTGATGAGGGCTTCACTGGTGTAGAGGGGTCAGGGTCAGCCCCTGTTGTTTCTGCTTATGGGTTGGAGACCCCCTGTATGTGCAAGAAATACATGAAGCCAACTTACTCCATTAATGATGATAGCATGGCTTTATATATTAGGATGTGTGTGCATATGTGAATGATAGGATATACATTAATAGTTTGTAATAATGAAAGATTGAAAGCAACATAAATCTGCATTAAAGACACTTATTAAATAAACCATGGGATAGCCACACAATGGAATACTATGCAGCTATAAACAAGATGCACCAATATGGAATGAACTCCAACACTTACTCATAAAAAACAAGGTACAAAGTAGAGCATATACATGAATATTGATTGTCTTTAAAGAAAAGGAAAGAGGGAGAATATGCTTGTTTGCTTAAATAGTATAACATTTGTCTGGAAGGCTAGATAAGAAGCTAATAGTTGCCTCTAGGGAGCAGACTGAGGAGCCAGAGGACATGCGTGGAAGAGATGGTGTTCACTGTACAGCCTTCTATGCCTTTTGAATATTGAGCTGAATAAATAAAATATTGAAGGAAGACAATGTTGGAATAAGGCCTGGGGGAATTGAAGCTTGGGGTGAAGGTGACAAGTGAACCCCAAGAGGGCAGGAAGCCAATCCTCTGCCCCACTCCTCTCCTTTTTTTTAACCATACAGTCCCAGTGTAGATGTGGCTAGCATGTGGTAGATCCTCCATAAATATTTGTTAACAGAAAAAATACATACCACATGGAAAAATCACCCGTTATTTTTATTTTGATGTATATATTACATACTTAAAAATATTATTGCCATTAAATATGAAAATTGTCTTGACCAGAAAGAAAAACAAAAACAAAAAAAGAAGTTCAGAATAAATAGTAGTTTTGGTCAGGAGAAAATGAGTTTGGGTTTGGATACATTATTTTTATCAGTGTTTCTTATGTTTTTCCTATTCTGTGTGAACTCCTGTCTTCAGATTTAAATAGCTGATATATGAACTGAAATTGTAGAATGGGAGAATTTCATTGCTAATCGGATTATCCTAGGCTTTGTGGTTAGAGACAGGCTGAGTTCTGAGTCTGCTTTTCTTTTCATTATACTCAGCTTCCCACCTTTTTTCTTATTTTCCTGTCTGGGACATTTCATTGCTTATGAGCTGCAGACCTGACGTGTTTCATGCCAAAGCATAAACTCTTTAAGGGGGATTGGCTGTGACCTACATGGCACCCACATTCTGCAACACGGGATTGTTGGGTGCCTCAGGATGGGCCAGCTGGGATGTAGATAGACCACTTGAAATTACACACTGTGTTGTTTTCACCAGGATTTGCACACTTGAGTTAAAATTCTCAAATGTCAAGAAAAGCAAAGCAATGTTTTGTGATGCACCGTAGTCCCCTGATTGGTCTCAAGCAGTGAATTGCAGCCACATACTCACCATGAGGAGGAGGATGAATGACGGCTGATATCAACATGACATTTCAGGAAAAATATGACTAGACACCCAGACAGACAAAGGGATTATGGAAAGAGAAGAACCCTTATGCGCACTCGAGAGGTGTGTCTCAGTTTGGGGAAGAATAATTAAATTCCAAATTGAGCATGTTACTGAAAGGAGAGACAGGATAAAAAGCAACTGTCTTTAGACCCCTGATGAGGGCATTTCTACAAAGCCTAATGTGTAAAAGGAGTTGATAAAATTCTATGCAACATAGTAAATAGCTGATTCCTATTAAAAGAAAAGTTTTCTGAGAAACCAAAACCAGAGTCATGCTCTCAAGTATATGCTCATGGGCTTGTGAAGAATGAGTTGTAAAGTATTAAGCAGTTATGGTTTATATCCACTTACTTACATGTAATAAGAAAATCAAAGCTGAGTTTAAATGGCTATGATATGGGAGAAACAGAGAATAGAATATGGAACACTTATTTCCTTTTTTTGTATTAAAAATCTTTTTTCAACAAACAGCTAAATGTTATACTCATCTGTGGGGTAACAAATAGTCCCTGGAATGAATGTATCTCTCTTTTGAGCTTACTATTTGGATAATAGAGTTGCCCCAAACCATTACCTCCAACAGATGCAGTCCTATCTTACCTTGAAGTCATGGCCCTTAAGGTCTTAAATTTGTCGCTGTAAGAGTTAACCAGGAAAGTTGTAAACATCCAGATTCCCGGGCCCCACTCCTGGGGATCCAGATTGAGTAAACTGGGATTGGAGCCCAGAGATAGGAATAGTTTTGAAGTATGCTCAGAGATTTTGGTGCAGGTGGCACATGGCCTACTCTTTCAGAAACCCCTTTCCAGTGTTTCTGTTTTTTTGTTGGTTTGTTTTTGTTTTTGGTTTGGCTAAATAAAGGCTAACTTTTACTAGAAAGCAAAGCCAAGAAGTACTAAAGCTGGGGTCAGCAAACCTTTGGCTGGGGGCCAAATCTAGCCCTTCTTTTATTTTTGTAAATACTGCTTTATTGGAATGCAGCCATGCACATTTGCTTGGGTATTGTTGATGAAAAGAGTCAAAATCTGTGAAATACTTGAAGAGATTTATTCTGAGCCAAATGAGTAAGCATGGGCCATGGGAGGTCCTGAGAACAGGTGCCCAAGGTGGTCGGGTGCAGCTTGGTTTTACACATTTTAGGGAGACATGAGATTTCAATCAGGTACCTTTAGGAAATACATTGGTTGGGTTCAGAAAGGCAGGACAACTGGAAGGGGTGGGGGAGCTTCCAGGCTATAGGTAGATTTACATTTTCTGTTGACAATTGGTTGAGTTTATCTAAAGACCTGGGATCAATAGAAAGGAATTGTCTGGGTTAAGATAAAGGATTATGAAGACCAGAGTTCTTATTTGCAGAGGAAGCCTTCAGGCAGTACGCTTTAGAGATAATAGGTTGTAAAATGTTTCTTATGAGACCTAAGGTCTGTGTTGAGATTAATGCTGGAGAGGTATCATGAGACATGTCCTACATCCATCATAGCCTGAACCAGTCTCAGGTTACATTTTTAAAAGCGCCCTGGTTGACAAGGAAGTTCATTCAGACAGTTGGGGGACCTTAGAATTTTATTTTTCATTTACAGTATAGTCTGTGGCTGCTGTCACACTACAATGAGAGTTGAGTGGTTGCAAAAGAGACCACAAAACCTAAAATACTTACTATGTGACCCTTTACAGAAAGTTTGCCAACCACCTGCTAAAGTATGGACATTTACCTGGTTTGTTACATTTACTCCCCTTAGAACAAATAAGACCTTCACCAGGAGACTTTGATACTTCGCTAGTCTGTCGGAAGACTGCCTCCAATAGCCACATACGATAAAATGACCTAGAATGGAACACGTTCAAAACAGAAGATTAAAGTTAAGTGGCATAAATCTTGCAGTAGACGATGTGTCTTAGGCCACTGAAATAAATGATTTATTTTATTTGCCAAAGTGTGACTTGGGGTGAAGGAGACACCTGGCCTGGCCTCATGCTGGGTTGGACGCTCAGTGTGTACACAAAACTTGTTCTAATATCACTTTTCACTGGAAGTAGACAGGTGCAATTAAGTAACCTAGAGAAGGGGGTAAAACACAGGTCTTCATTTTTCCATTGAGAGAGAACTCTGTCCCTAATTCAGTTGGTGGGAAATGGATTTCTTGGCTTTGATAATTAAGCTGGCAAAGCAAATTTGGTTCCAACATTTTAATGAGTCAGTGTGGGTGGCCAACAAATTGCAGGTTCAGACGTAAATGTTTCAAACCTGGGTGGTTGGCTTTTAACCCTGGGGCAAATTCTGTGATTGTAAGGAAATTTTAGGCTGGTAGCCAAGTTCAAAGAATCTTTGCCAAATATTAAGAAAAATGTGAACTATTTGAGGCAATTTTAAGTTATTTGAGGACAGGATTATGTTGTTCATTGGATGTGATTGGGATGATAAATTAACATCATTTGAATCCACTCAAATTGTATACTTGTGAGCATTCGTACCTGTGTTTTTGTATCTGAACTTCATAACCTGAGGATTATCTTGAAAGAGAAGGAGAAATGAGAAAGGAGAAAGTGGTCTGAAGGGTTAATACTCATTGAGTTTTCACTTTCATAGAGAAGCTGCATTTGAAGCAGAACCCCGCTGGGCTCTGTGAGTGAACTTTGCATCACAAAGGTAGGGCAGATTTGCAGAAGAAAGTAATAGATTTCAATTTAGGTTGCTTTTCAGCCTGAAAAATAGTCTGAATTCTATTACTGATCCTGTTAGCAGAGATAATAATGAAATGCAAAGCAAGTATGGTTTAAATGTTAGAAAAAAAAAAAAAACTTGTAAAAATACCACGGTGGGTTCTTGATTTATGCTTTCTCATTACTCAGTAGAACAAAATATGATTTGACATAATGTTCATTGTGTGGTTACCCTGGGGTCAGAAAACTAAGCCCTGTTACCTAATACTTCTTACATTTGCAAAAGTAATCAAGACTATGACTCGAATTGGACTGAAAAATCTATTGACTTAGAGATAGAAAGATATTAGGAGTCTCTTAGATTACTTTGGCTTATTCACCTACTGACAACTTACACAGACTTTGTAACTTTTCTGATGAAAGGGTATCCAGGTGGATAATTATGTATTTTACGCTCTTAAACAAGTTAAGAACTGGAGTTGTATTTTTTGCTATTGTGTTTTAAAAGTCAATATGTTGTGGCTGTTAAAAAGCATTATTTTGTGTATGTATCACTAATAACTTATGTTAGCAAATAATGAGTATGATCATCAAGATCAGTAACACTGTCTTCTTTCATTGTACCAAACATAATGTAGCCTGCCTGGAATTTTTTTGTGTACGAAGAAGAAAAAAATAGCATCTTCCATTGGAAGTTCTGGTTAAGAGTAGCCTTATTATCTACACCTTCTTCCACTAAACTCTGTTTCTGATTTCCTAACTCTTCTGGGGTTTATACCCTTCGGCTTTTTCCAGGAGCTGCTATTTCTTTCTAGAATGCTCTGAAGGCCCATCTGTGCCCGTGGGGGACTCTCCCTCTGGGTGCCAGCTTAGTCTCAGCTTGTTCACATTGTATCATCTGTGTTCCCCTGTTCCTCTAGGTAGCTAAAGGTCAGGTCTGGCTCCTTTGTGTTGCGGAGCATGGTATGCAGTAAGTGCTTAGTGACAACCATTTGAAGATACCGACATACTAAAATCCTCTAATCTTTTTCCTTTAAATATACTTATTCAGAAATAATTACAAACTTATGGAAAAATTGCAAGAACATAACAAAAAATTCCCATATGCCCTCACTCAGATGCCACAAAACTCAAGGTAATCATACTTGTTTTCTCTCTCTCAAGACACGTGTATGTGTACATATACATACATTCTCTTTCTGTATATAATTATTATTTAATTTTCTGAACTATATGAGAGTTGGTTGTAGATACAGTGCCTCATTTACCTCTAAAACTTATTTTCCCTCTAAAAATCTGTTTTCTAAAAGGTTCAGGATTCTCTTTTACCTAACTGATTTGTTTTATGCGACCACCAGAGCAGACGCCAGAGAAAAGGCAAGTAGGCAAGGTAAAAAGAAACTTTATTAGCTAGCCAATGTGAAGGAAGGAAAGGCGAAGTTCACCGGTCTCCGGCGGTGGAGGCCGAGGAAGTCACTCCGGAGTTCTCCGGCGAGGTTCTTGGGTCCGCATTTGAGGAGGGGGCCCAGGAAGTTCGCGCCGGCGCCTGCCCGGAGCGGCTTTTATGTCTTGGGCCTGGGAGTGGGAGGGCGGTAGGCGGGATGCGGGCGGGTCGAGGGCCGTGTGGTGGGCGCGGTCAGGTAGGTTTCGGTTTCCCTGGTGGGACGTCATGCTGCGCCAACTGTGCCTTTCCCGGGCGCGGGAAAGTTGGTGATGAAGAACCCGGAAGTACGCCATCTTAGTCACCTTTGTTCTTTGTTTCCCTCTTCCTCTGTCCAGACACTAACCACAGAATAACAGGATATTAACCTAGATATAACTCTACTATTGCATGCATAAACCCATTAAAAATTCATTGATTATCCCAGGCCAGGCGAGGCGGCTCATGCCTGTAATCCCAGCACTTTGGGAGGCCGAGGTGGGAGGCTCATGAGGTCAGGAGATAGAGACTATCCTGGCTAACACAGTGAAACCACATTTCTACTAAAAACACACACACACAAATTAGCCGGGCATGGTGGCAGGCGCCTGTAGTCCCAGCTACTAGGGAGGCTGAGGCAGGAGAATGGCGTAAACCCAGGAGGCAGAGCTTGCAGTGAGCTGAGATCAAGCCACTGCACTGCAGCCCAGGCGACAGAGTGAGACTCTGTCTCAAAAAAAAAAAAAAAAAAAAATTCATTGAGTATCCCAATAATGTCTTGTATAGATACACAATCTGATCCAGGATCATGTATTACATGTAATAGTCATGTAGTATATATATTTTTTAAGTCTAAGCCAATAATGTTGTAGAATTACCTTGTCCCTTAATTTGGTAGTATTGGATGTTTCCTCATAGTTAGATGCAAATTATGCTGTCTTTTTTGTAGAAATAAATAATGCAGAAGGGAGGCTGTGTTCTCAGTGCATCATGTTAGCAAGTACATGAGGCTAACTTGTCTTATCACTGGTGATATTAACTTTTATCACTTCAATAAAATGGCGTCTGCCAAGTTTCTACATTATAAATTCAAGTAACAAGTATTTTGTGCTTAGTAACTAACAGGTAGTTAATAAATATTTTATAAGGAGCCACTAAAAACTATGTAAATATTCTGTTCTTTATTAGAATTTTATCTACTTATTTTAGCATCCATTGATGATTCTCGTCAGAATCCATTATTACCAAATGGATGCCGTTATTACCAAATTGCTGCCAAATAGTGATTTTCTACCTTCTCATTCTTTGTAGATTTGTAAGTTGGTATTCTGCTGTGAAGTAGAAGTTTTTCTCCCCCATTTACATATTATTCATTCATTTATCCTTACCAGTGTAGATTCATGGCATCTTACTTGATTTAATGGTCTATAATCCATTACTATCCGCATTTATTTTGATGCTCAAGTTTTCCCAGATTTGGCCAGTGGGAATCTCATCAACTTGTGTCTTGTGTTCTTTCCACATGTCCCTGTCATCCTTTGCCCACTTCCCTTACTTTATGATATAACAAGATGTTTCAGACTCACCTTTTATGTTCCCTGCACTGTAATCAGCTATTTCTTTAAGGCTGTCTGGTTCTTTTTCGTAGAGAATAGTGTTTATTAACCAAGATCTGGGTGTCAGGTTTGCACGTTGCTACTGGAAGGTTGCTGCTTCTAGGAATTAGGGAACAGAGAGAGAAAAATATTTTAATGTATACACTTGCACACTCATGTCTATATCAATTTCTAGATGTCTGTCTATCCTTGAAAAATCTTATGCTTACATTGGTACTCCAGTTCTAATCTAACACTCTAGGTTTATTCTAGTCTTTCCTCTTTCCATATTTGTAACTCCCTCTTTGAGAAGAAACTGACCTCTGTTATTGTCAATATACTAACTTTTTTGCTTAAGCCTCGGTGTACACCCAATTCTCACACTTATGGGCTGCCTCCTTGGCTCTGATCCACTGGCCCTGACCCTACTTGAAAAAAAAAGATGTAATAATTCTTAATTGGCAAGATAGATGAAACTGAAGTAAGGAGAGAAAGAGACTGAATGTATAGAAAGAGAAATGAGAGAGAGAGAATATAGTATTCTGCATAGTCTGTAAAACCAAGTCCCATGCATTGTCTCAAGGCAACTTTTTGACTTCTACAGCCTCAGTAACCATGAGGTATGAAATATCTCTGTCAGGGAATATGAGTGATTTGCCATTTCTTCAATGATACAAACAAACCTGATTTCCCTTATTTTGGGAGGGGGTTTGTGATCTCAAAAGTAAAGCATAGTTAATAAGGATAAAACATTACTTTTGCACCAAAAGCAAAAATTTTAGTGGAAGAACTTGAAAAGGCAAACTATATATATTATGGATAGTGCAAACATTTGTGTGTGTGTGTAAAGAATAAATAAGATTTTAATTGTTTTTATTAATAAACAAATCAAATAACCTAACCAGTAAAAAGTGCTAATAGAGCTGATGTAATGTATTTACAGCTCTTACTTACCTGGCTCTTAAATGACTCGGGTGTGTTTGTATTTGTGGGTGAGTGAGTATATGTGCACATGTGGACACACACGGATAGTGGTGTGTTTCCCCACATCTGTCTACATCACCAGAGAGGTAGAGATGATTTCCTTTAGTTTTAGAAGAGGGGGTTGGCAGAGACTATTCTTTTAGTTGAAAAATGTAAAATATCACGTGAAATGTTGATTTTTGGAGTACTTTTCTTGCATAACTACTTGCCTTTTCAGACTACGTAAAGGTTAATGACAAAATCTGAAAGAATGATTTAGAAAGATTTTTATCTTAATAAAGCAGACTAGAAAGAAAGGAAGTTTATCATTGACATTATAAAAGTTACCTTTGGGAAAACAGTTACCTATAAATTAATCTGTGGCCCTTTGCTCTAAGAATGCCTTTTGTATCTCCAGCTAGCATCAGATCTTCTTGAAATCAATAGTAATCTGATTGCCTCCAGAGAACAGTTGCCCTCCTGTGTTTTAAGCCACAGAGGAACTGTGCATTTTTGTGATAAGCATAATTTAGAGGAGGATTATATTTTCTTTCTTAATCTATTACCTACCAGTGCTGCCTTATCCTGTTACTCACATTTCCTTTTCATCATCAAGTTGGTAGCACAGAAAAAGAAATGTGATATTAGGATTGGTAGCAGTGGACCTTAATTTGGAAGGGTAGGAAATAATAGCTTTCTTAAACCTTACCTCATATGTTAGAAAGATTAGCCCCCATGTTTAGGGTATCAGTTAACATTGCTCTCTGGTGGATTTTATCTTGTGTTCTGTAGACTAAGAAGAGATTGTTATAGAATTTTAGATGCAGAATGAATGAAAGGAGAAAAATCACCTTCAGTTGATGATGCAGGATATTTGATGTTATTCCTCCTCCAGGTAGACTTCTAATCTTCCACTATTTGTCTGAAAGCAATTTTCGTGTCACTCATAAATAATCAAGAAACGGAATTCATGTTAGGTTTAAAGAAAGGACTTAGAAATCTGAGCATGGCTTTGACTGATAAGAAGGAGATAACAGAAAAAGCTGAAATAGAGGAAGGAAATGAGAGTGGAGGACTAATAATAGCAGGAAAATTTGAAGATACACTTAGTGTTCTGAGAATTTTTCCACTACAACTCAACTCTTAGGCTTGTTAGGAGCATCTGAGTGTATTTAACTTCATGAATTTCAACTCATATAAGTCCAAGTTATGTTGAAGAAGCATGCTCAGATGGTCTGGAGGAGCTAGATGTTGAGGGTTGAATCACAGGAATGTGTTGGATAACCCTGGTGTTATCTAGCTTTGAAAAGAAGATGATTCAGGCCAAGATCTGTGTCTCAGTCACTAGGTGATTGTGCAATACAGGTACAGTAAGAGACATTTCCTTGGCCTCCTGCTCAACAAGCTCAGAGCCAATATACACTACTTGGTCAGCAAAACAAGAGTCTTCTTTGAAGACTTAGACTGTGCAGTATAAGAAACTGCCTGCTATTGGAGAGCTTTGGAGATCTACCTCTGTGAGGGGTAGATACCATTCTGACACATCCAGTCACCATCATCAGTAGAGATTACTGATACATTAAAGAGGTGTGAGCTACTGGGAGATGGTTTTTGCTAGGAGCTATGCTCATTATTTATTTTCACTACCACTGAGTCAAATTCGATGGGGATAGATGGTATTTTCTTAGTACAGAATCTGGTCAGTAGAGTTCCCTGGGTCACTTGAATCATGGTTACCTGTGGCGTGGTATGGGGGTGGGGGGAGGGTGACACATCCCCTTTCTAGACTTGTGAGACAGGCAGTGGACACCGAAAGTGGGAGGGATGTGGGTTGGCAGTCTGACTAATATGTCCCCTGATGGTAGGCCAGCACATTCTGTTATTTCGGTTGGAGCCTGAAGTTATTTTGCTGGGCAGGCTGTATTTAAATTGCTTGTTTGGCTTCAGTAGTGGCAAAGATAGGAACACAGGTCTTTGGTGCATCCCCTTTGGAGGAGCACATTGTTAATTAAACAGTAGGTGCCTGCTTACCCAAAGAGCATTGAAATTAGATACAAAACATTTTTAAGCCTAGGACTTGAGCCATGTAGGCACTTAAAGAGAAGTCTAAACCTTGGCATAGCTGGCAAATACTTTATGGCTTATTATCTTTACTTTCCTGAGTCTCAAGCACGTCCTGGAGTTCACAGGCCATCTGAAATTGCCCAGGAAGGAGTTCTGGTGATGCATTATGGGACCATCCATCTTTCCACGGATCTGCTGGTATACAAATCTCAAGAGAGCAAGATATTGGTATAACATTGCCATGAGCTCAGCAGAAGCTGACTCAGCTGCCTTTATGGCCAAAGGAAGAGTTCTTAGCCTAATAGATGCCATTTTCTTAATTTTGAAATTATTCTAGTTTGTAAAAAAAAAAAACAAAAACCAACAACAACAACAAAAACGAATTGTGAATTAGAGTGTACTCTGTATTCATTAAAAGAAAAACTTGACTTGATATTTAGATGAACATATGCAGTCTACTAAAACAGATGGTAGAGAATTTTTACCCTCAAGCATGTATTTTTAAACGTGTGTTTTTGTTTTTATGACTTTTTGAAGTGATTGGATTAAGGAGAGTAAGAAATTCTTCCTATAACAATCTATTTTCATTTGTTCTTTTTGGAGAAAAAAAGCTTTTTCATAGAGGTTGTCAAATGTTGCCATATGTTTAAGAATGAATTTGAACCATTCACCTTCTGAATTTTAATCCCTTCTGAGTTATATGTAATTTGACAGAAGTCAACATATTTGACTTCTGTGAAATATATGTCTGTCAAATATATCTGTCAATATATATGACATCTGTCAAATTACATATTTGTTCAACTTAGGTCTGATGGTGGATGCTCCTAAATACTTTGTTAGTCTTATTATTTATTTATTTATTTTTTTACAAAGAGCACTATAATTGTGCTCTTTCACTGGTTTTTATTTTAATGCCTGACTTGAGATCAAGAATTATATGTAGAAAGAGCACAGACAGAGCAAAATCATAAGTTAATAATGCCATTATGTTACCGGAAAAATTAAGCATGCAGAGCTAGTTATAGCAATATAATATTTTGGGAAAATATTTAAATTATCATATGCTTCTTAGGTTTTAGAAAGTATGTTTCATTCACTTAAGACAAGCAGATAATGTGCTATTAAGAGCACAGACTATGGAACCAGATTGCCTGGGTTAAAATTCTTGGCTCTCACTTTCTAGATTTATGTCCTTGGCAGGTTACTTGGCACCACTTGGTTTCACTTTTCTCACCTGTAAAATGGAGAGAAGACTAAATGAATTTATGCACATAAAACACTTGGAGCAATTCCTGACGCATAGTAAGTAAATAAAAGTATTTGCAATGATGATGATGATTGTTTATTATTATTATTAAACTTTACAGCAAAAGTATTCATTAAGTAATCATTACTGACCACCTACTAAGTATCAACCACTTTTCAAGTCTTAATGAATCATTAAATTAATCAGATCAACATTAGAAACAATTTAATGTTAAAATAACATTTTTATAACCAGTAGTATATTGTGGTTAACTTTTCCTTAGTGCTCCATTTGAATAAGTCAGCTGTAAACAGATTTGCCTCTTCCTTAAAAATTAGAAAGCAGATGCTATTTATTTGGGAGGGAATAAGCAGGAATTACTCAAAATATATATAACCTACCAAAACCACAATGGCACCAATTCCTTGGAGTAAGAAGTGAAAAATTCATTTAAGAAGAGATGTGCCCCAGATCTAGGTGAGGGTACCCAGGGACAAAGTGGACATTTCAAGTTAAGCCCTGGGATGGATGGATGGACGGACGGACGAATGGATGGATGGATGGATGGATGGATGGATGGATGGATGGATTTTAGTTCTGTTTAAGATTAACCATGTTTCACATTGCTAGAAGAAAGAGGTCTTAACGTACATCTTTATATGGGCAAGCACCTCTGCATCTGGGTCCACTGTAACCATGCATATGGTTTTGGCCTTGTTCCTCCCACACAGCCATGTGAGCAGGGACCCTGTGTGCTAATGACCATCTCTAGGCCCAAGTTCCCTATCTGGAAAATGCAGATATCTTCAGCTATGTGTGAGCATCATTGTGAAGTGGGGAGAGCACATGGGCTAATTATATATTGTGTGAGATTCCAGACACAAGGATTAAGTGTTCTCTGTGCTGTTCAGTCTGATTCCAAAATCCAGCCCGAATCCACCCCATTCTCACCATCTCTATCTGCCCTTTTGAGGTCATCATTTCTCTGCTGGACTCTGCAGCAGCCTCTCCCTATGACCACTGTGTTCCCCTGGTCCTTACTCCTTCTTTTTACCCTTGGTTTGTTTGGAATGGTTGGGGGCTAATTTTTATACATTCAGAAACACCTGTTTTAAGACTTTGTTCTTTGTATTCCTCTTCTTTCTGATAGTTACTCATAGCTTCAATCTCAAAACACAAAACAATTTTACCACACCCATCATTGTGTATGTCTCTACTTGCTTTGGGCTGACCTAGGGAATATTATTTTGAAAGGTGTTTTAAAAAATAATTTCATAGTTTGTGACTTGAAGTGCAAGAACATCCTGGGGTTAGTAGCATGGGGAAAGACTTACATATCACTCTGTTAACATTTAAAAACCAGGCACTACACTTAAAAGATGGATGATGAATGCCACAGAAAGCCTACAACTCCTGAAGCCTCTTGTCCATGAGGCTGGGTGAGTGAAAAACAGCAAAACCTGAGATCTGTGATTTTTAAGGTAATTGGAGAAACCAATACCTCCCTAAAATAGTTCCCTTAATAGAGTGACTTACTGAATTGCTCAAAGGTCAGACATGAGGAGGTGCTTTGTAGAATTTGCTGGAAACTGGACTACACCCACCAATTTCTTGCCAGCTTTTGGCAAGTGGGCCAGATTTTGTCTGGCAACATGATGCATGCATTAAAAAATTGTATTTCCCATTATCCTTTCGTTTCTACATTTATAGTATAATTAGTTTAGAGCACAAAAGAGATATGGCAATTAATATGGGAAGTGATAGACCCAACACATATTCTATGTAATTCTTTTTTTTTTTTTTTTGAGACGGAGTCTCGCTCTTTCGCCCAGGCTGGAGTGCAGTGGCCAGATCTCAGCTCACTGCAAGCTCCGCCTCCCGGGTTTACGCCATTCTCCTGCCTCAGCCTCCCGAGTAGCTGGGACTACAGGCGCCCACCACCACGCCTGGCTAGTTTTTTGTATTTTTTTTTACTAGAGACAGGGTTTCACCGTGTTGCCAGGATGGTCTCGATCTCCTGACCTCATGATCCGCCCGTCTCGGCTTCCCAAAGTTCTGGTATTCTATGTAATTCTATCCCCACAAAGATGACTGGACTGAGCAGCAGCCCCAGGGTCTTGCTGCATCGTTTCCTTTCGGGAGCACTCACCCATAATGTGTTGGGTGCCGCAATGCATTGAAAATGTGACCACTGCCCTTGATCATAGAAATATAGAATGTTAGTGCTAGATGAAACCTTAGAGGTTTTCTAGCCCAGTGGGTTTTTGGATTAGAAACTAGGAAGAGCATTACTTGGGGACTGTCAAGTAAAAACATTTTTAAAAATTCTACCATCAAGAAATTATGATAAGTGAAATGAGCAAGATGCAAAAAGACACATATTTTATGATTCCACTCATTTGAAGTACCTAGAGTAGTCAAATTCATAGGAACAAAAGTAGAATGGTGGTTGCCAGAGACAGGGGAGAGGAGGAAATGGGGAGTTATTGTGTAATGTGTAGAGTTTCAGTTTGGGCTAATGGGAAAGTTCTGGAGATGGATAGTGGTGATGACTGCACAACATTGTGAATGTATTTAATGCTGCTGAACTGTCCACTTAAAAATGGTAAATTTTATATGTATTTTACCACAGTAAAATTCTGGTTTCATCACCGTTGCATAAAAGAAAGGAAATTTTTACATTGAAAAGGAAGGAAAATTAAAAGAAAGATGAAAGAAAAAGAAAGAAAAGAGGGAGGGTGGGAGGAATCAATCTGGAAGAAAACTCCTTTAAAATGATTATAACTTTAGGAAGCAGATGAGCGCATTGCCCTTTGTGCCCTTTGCTTTCTCTCTTCTCACAGACTGGACCAGCGTCAACTGGTTGCAGCCACATACCAGCATCTGGAAGCTACCGTCACTGTGGTACAGTTCTCTCATTTTGCAGATGAAAAAATTCAGGTACAGAGAGAGGAAGTGCCTTTTCCACAGCCACAGGGTGGATGTGTGACTGGGACAGTCATTTCATGACTCAAAGACGAGTATTCTTTTTACTTTATTATTATAGGAAAGTTGCCTTATAGTTTAGTTTTGTTTTATTAAGTCTTTATTGCTATTGGCTTCAGATTTAGCTATCATTTATGGAATCCCTTCTGAGTGCCATTTATTGTATTTTCTATTTTCACTTTGCAGACATTTATATAGTGCTTATTGGAAGCAAGACACTGTGCTAAGTGCCTGACAAATAAGAAGTCATATAATCCTAATGATAACCCTCAGAGATCAAAACAATTGCTATCCCCCATTTTAAAAATAATGAAAACTAGCCGGGCACGGTGGCTCACGCCTGTAATCCCAGCACTTTGGGAGGCCGAGATGGGTGGATCACGAGGTCAGGAGATCGAGACCATTCTGGCTAACACGGTGAAACCCCGTCTCCACTAAAATACAAAAAAAAAGGTGCCTGTAGTTCCAGCTACTCGGGAGGCTGAGGCACCCGGGAGGCGGAGCTTGCAGTGAGCCGAGATCGCACCACTGCACTCCAGCCTAGGCAACAGAGCGATACTCCGCCTCAAAAATAAATAAATAAATAAAATAAGGAAAACTAGCTGAGTATGGTGGCTCATGCATGTGGTCCCAGCCACTCGGCAGGCTGAGGCAAGAAGATTGCTTGATTCAAGGAGTTTAAGGCTGCAGAGAGCTATGATTGTGCCACTGCGTTCCAGCCTGCGCAGAGTACAACCCTGTCTCTTAAAAAAAAAATAAAAAAAGAAAGTAGGTGGAGTGGAACTGAGACCCAGATTGCTTGCTTTCCCGAAGTCATAGGGCTAGTAAGTGGTGGATTCCAATTCAGTTTTAACTCATTGCAGTTAAAACTCAGTTACCCACCCTGATGATACGCAGTGGGTCTAATACTTGTAAATACGTTTGGTAGAATATTAATTGACTTTATTTATTTATTTGAGACAGAGTCTGGCTCTATTGCCCAGGCTGGAGTGCAGTGGTGCAATCTCAGCTCATTGCAGCCTCCACCTCCTGGATTCAAGCGATTCTCCTGCCCCAGCATCCTGAGTAGCTAGGATTGCAGGCATGCACCACCACACCCAGCAAATTTTTGTATTTTCAGTAGAGACAGGGTTTAGCCATGTTGGTCAGTCTGGTCTTGAACTCCTGACCTCAGGTGATCCGCCTGCCTCTGCCTCCCAAAAGAATATTAATTGACTTTAGACCAAACACCGTAAATGTATTCTTCCTGACTCTGAGATGTATTTGAGGATATTGTGAGATCCTTATTGAAATCATCCAAAATGGGATGCCAAGTTTTGGTGTGCATATTAATTTTTTTAATCCTTAAAAAAACTATCAACTGAACATCTTGCTTATGGATATAATTTACATGTCTTAGTACGAAGCTCTTAGGATCTGAGTACAGCACAAGTGTAATTTAAAGGTGTAGCTGAGAGAGACCTAAAACTGATCAGCATCCCCTAGAGTGAAATGACCATGTGCAGTGCATCCCCAGGTCTGCACTGCCACGTTAGGGTGGGGTGATGGTGTCAGGACTATCGCACACTGAGTTGGTTATAAACCTGATGGTGATTTGGTTGTTTGGAGGAGTATTTTCAGGAGAAGTCCAAGTAATCTTGCATTGGAAAGTGAATTAGAAAATGCAAATCCAGTGGCATGAGCCTTATGATAAGATACCTTATTAGAGTTGGGATACCCAGCAGTGAAGTGTAGTCAATTTCTCTTTGGAGCTCGGTCAGATGAGTTTTAGTTGATATTTAGGTAAGGACTCAAAACTCCCAAAGTGTTATATTCTTTGATTTGTTTTTCAACTTGCTTCATAAAACTAGCAAGCAGTGCCAAGACAGTGTTGTATTTCTATCTTTTCTTTGTCATAACTGTCAGAGCGAATAGTTGGTAGAAAAGGATCAGAAAAAGCCTTCATCTCAAATCATTAATAACAAGAAAAGAAAGTATAGGAGCTCCCTTATCCAACACCACTTGATGGAATCATTCTTGACCCCTTGTCCTCCCCAGAAAAAGCACCAGATCATTCATGACCTTCTCTCCACTGTTTCATTGAGGACTATGAAGATTGTATCATAGGGTATAACGAAACAGTTATTTGCAATGATAGTAAAATAGTATAAGCATGTTTTTTAAAATTGGGGAACCTGGCCAGGCACAGTGGCTCATGCCTGTAATCTCAGCACTTTGTGAGGCCAAGGCAGGCAGATTACTCGAACTCGAGAGTTGGAGACCAGCCTGGGCAACATGGCGAAATCTGTCTCTCCAAAATATACAAAAATTAGCCAGGCATGGTGGCATGCACCTGTGGTCTCAGCTACTTGGGAGGCTGAGTTGGGAGGATTGCTTGAGCCCCAGAGGCAGAGCTTGCAGTGAGCTGAGATCGTGCCACTGCACTCCAGCCTGGGTGACAGAGTGAGACCCTATTTGAAAAAACAAAACAAACAAAAAACAACAACAACAAAACTAACCCCAACTGTGGAAGCCATAGAAAGAAAACTTAGCCTTGGCTTTAAATGAGGAGAACCAGAAAGTTCCAGGGAGAAAAAGTATACGTTCAAGATGAAAAGGATACCTTGTGGTCTGGGAAATTTAGGTGGAGGACAAGCAGGCTATAGATGTTCTAGTTTTAGTCACCTTTCCAACTGCCCACCCATAAACTTCACAGAGTTGTTCACTGTCTAGATCTCCAGCTCAGAGAAGCAGAGTGATTAAAATTTAATATGCATGACTCTGAATATTATTTTTTAAAAACATGTCTTTAAAACCACCCATTTCATCAAAAAGGTTAAAGGGAAAAACATTTCTCAGGATCTAAGCAAAGTCTTTAGGGCTGGCATAAACCGTGACAGTTTAAGAATAAAGTGTTTTTCTTATCAATATGAGCATTCTGTGAAATGGTTGATTTTGAGAGAGGTAGTTGCTGTTTTGACCTTTTCCCCATCTTGTTTTTTGTTCATAAATTGATGCTGTTATTGAAACAATACGGGTAAGAGTGTCTTAGATATGTAATTTTTTCCATCTATTGTCTCCATGGTTTTACATTGTTTAACAGCTTTTAAAGACTTCAAAAGAATAGCACTAATATACCCAGGAGAAAAAGTCACATAAAGTTATAAGGTTCATTTCATTTTAACCTTGAATACATTTAAACAAAGAAAATAACATCCAATGTCAAAATAATCTTAATTCCTTGACCACATTTTAAAAATAAAACAATTTATTACCATTTTGTTACTTCTTACAGGAAAACCCTTAGATACCAGTAGGTAACTATTAGATTTTTCTAGGTGAAAGTAAACCATTTCTGAGGAAGAGTTCTCTTTACCAAAGCAGCATTATTTCCAATAAGGAAGCCACTCATTCATTTAGTCCTTGGTTTATTAAACAGTTACTGAGGCTGGGCACAGTGGCTCATGCTTGTAATCCCAGCACTTTGGGAGGCCAAGGCAGGCAGATTGCTTGAGCTCAGGAGTTCAAGACCAGCCTGGGCAATATGATGAAACCCTGTCCATACAAAAAATACAAAAATTAACCAGGCATGGTGGTGCACACCTGTAGTCCCAGCTACTCAGGAGGCGGAGGTGGAAGGATTGCTTGAGCCTGTGAGAAAGAGGTGAACCGAGGTTATGCCACTGCACTCCAGCCTGGGCAATAGAGAGAGATCCTGTTTCAGAAAACAAGCAAGCAAGCAACAAAAAACTGTTACTGAGGGCCTACAATGAACTAGGCACTATGCTATGTGGGGGGAGTTTTAAATGAGAAAAACACAGACCCTGCTATCATGGCATCTGTACTTCTAAAGATAAATTTCTTTCACAGTTTGCTAATAGAAAATAGTCAGTTAGCATGACCTATTAATATGCAGTGCCCGAAGTATACAAATAAATAGCCAATCTTTAAGGCAATATGTTGCTACCAACTCTAAATTTTATCCCAAGAAACTTGAAAACTTTTTATTGAACTAAATAGGAATATAAAACATGTTATGATCCCTATGCAATATACTAAGCCCTCTGGATCCTCAGATTCTGTGTCTGTGGATTCAGTCAACCAGTGATCAAAAATATTCAGAAAAAACACAGCAAAAAATAATATAACAATAAAAATAATACAAATAAAAAATTACAGTATAACTATTAATACATAGCATTTGCATTGTATTTAGTACTATAAGTAATCTAGAGATTATTTAAGGTATACTGGAGGATGTACGTGTGTTATATGCAAATACTATGCCGTATAATATCAGGGACTTGAGCATCCTTAGATTTTGGTATCTGCGGGGTTCCTAGAGCTGGTACCCCTTGGATACTGAGGGATGACTAATGTAGAAGGTTGTCAACAGTCTGTTTTCCAGTTGGGAGAAAGGCAATAGCTTAGTCAACTTTCTCAGAGAATCTGTGTCTTAATCAAACATGTCCCTGGTCCCCTGGTATTGAATATTAGTCACTGGTCACCTCTCGTCTTGGCTTGTTAAGGTTTAATGACTTATCCATCAAGTGGTTTTGTCTTGAAGAGCTCAAATGCCATCATTTTCTGAATCTCCAATCTGTCATTCATCATGTTGCACAATGGGCACCGTGTGTGTACCGAGCCAGGCATCCCTGGCATCCCAGAATACTGGCCAGTCTCCATGACTTGTGGGGTCTTTAGTGTTTTCCCAGATGAAGCCTGGCTGATTCATTTCTGAATCCTAAGTATTGACATTTGTGTAAAAATATGGAAGTGTGTGAGGTAGGAAGTTCAGAGCAATCAGCTTTCCTTGGAAAATATTTTTCCTTTTCAAATTTATGGCTATTTTTAAAAAGGGATGTTAGAAACTTTGGTTAATTTAAAGATGGGTATGTGTTTTCCTCTAATGATGGTACACAATTATGTTCAGTGAGGACTCCAAAAAACCACCTTTTTTGTTGTCTGGCCAATAACTTACTAAAATGAGCAGTGCTGATTTACAGGTCTGGGTGGTGGTAACTAAAAGCAGAATTTTGGGGAGTTTCATTTTTTCTTTAATTTGAATGATCAGAGTTCATCATGATTTGTGGAAGAGGAAAAGCTGCCCAAACCCACGTGGGAGGGTTGGGGGAGCATCTGCTTGACAGCACTCTCAGTTAAGCCCTGCAGCTACGTGTGCTCAAAGATGTTCTCACCAAAAGCCAATGCTAATTTAATGTGTATGGAAATTATTTATTCTGAGTCATGAGTTACTTTTCTTAGCTATAGTTGTTATTGGTTCTGTAATGACTTGGCAGCATTTCATCATTTTTTCTTATGTCTGGCTCACATTTGCGTATGTTAACTCCATCTCACAAAAACCCAAACAAACACAAATTTCATTGGACCTACTTGGCATCTGGCAGTGTTTGACACAACTACCTAATTCCTTTATTGAAATTCATGATAGAGATGGTCCATCTTGAACTGATTCCAGCATTCAGGCACGGCCACCTCTTCGCTGAGTCACCTCAGGCCAATCACTGAACTTCTCTGAGCATTGGATTCTTGATACAGGGATTGCATTAGAAAATCTCTAAGTTACATCTAGCTCTGAAGGAAATTAGAGATTTTTGAACTTGATGAATATTTTCTAATTGTTCCTAGGATAAATCTGCTGCTCTTTGAGACTTGTTACTATTTTAAGATGCCACTGGAAACACAGAGGCCCTGCAAAAAGATGGACATTGGGTCCACCAAGTATTCAGACTGGGGAGGGGGTGGATGGTCCAGGAGTACACAGGTGAGCCCCCTGGGGAGCCAGGGAGTTTCCCCCAAGGTGGGTGAGAAAGCAGGACATTTTCAGGTGAAGCAGATGCTCAACAGAGCTAAGCTTTGAAGACACTTATATTTGGGGGACTGGATTACAAGAAAATATTAGCAGTTCTCTTTAGAAGTGGTAATGGAAAACTACAAGAATCAGGATCGTTTTCCTCAGCTGATAACTCATGAGGGCATAGAACAGAACTCTAGATCATTCCATGGATATTTGAGGAAGACTTTTAGTTCTCAAATGATCCCATGTATAGTGATAGGTATTATCAGTACACCTGATACGTACTGTGATGTGTGTTAGCATTTTAGATGGCTTAATAAATAATACCCCTTTAGTTGTCCCCTGAATTTTGGAGCAATTTTGGACCATTGAAGACAGGTAATTCATGACACAAAAAAATGGCTTTTGATTTGCATCCCAAAGACTCCCTAACTCTCCTTTAAATTGAACTTATCCCCCTAAATCCATATGCCCACCCCTTCCTGGGACAAAGCGTACTCCATGCAGAGAACCTAGTAGCAAAGAGTATCAGAATCAAGGATAGGTTTGTTCTAAAAGCCAGAAATGTTTTGTTGCTTTCTCCAAAAGTTCATCTATCAGACAGGTTACTAAAAGGAGATGGGAGAGATGTCAGGCCAGGAATATCCTGTAGCTGAAGTTCCTTCACTTGGAATCCCAAGGGGTGGGAAGGAAAGACTTTTCCTAACAATTAGCATTAAACTCATTGTTGCATTGGGAATTGTAGTGGAAAAATACGAAGATATGTATTCAACAAATATTTATTAAATGCCTACCAAGTACAAAGCACTTTTCTGGGTTCAGCTCACTGCAGCCTCCACCTCGACCTCCCTGGGCTCAAGCAATCTTCCCACCTCAGTCCCTGGGACTATAGGCATGTGCCACCATGCCCAGCTAAATTTTGTATTTTTTGTAGGGTTGGGGTTTCGCCATGTTGCTCAGACTGGTCTTGAACTCCTGAGCTCAAGCAATGTGCCCACCTTGGCCAGCATGAGCCACTGCGCCTGGCCAAGGTCCCTCTTCTTATGAAACTTACATTCTTGGAGGGGGAAGGTAATAAGTAGACATATGAATAAGATCTTTTCAGATGTTCACAAATGTCTTGAAGAGATTAAATCAATATCATATGATAGAGAGCAAATGGGGATAGAGTGAAGGAAGGTGACTTATTAAATAGATGGCCAGGCCAGACCACTCTCACAAGGGGCCATATGGGTGAAGGAGCCAGCCACGTGAAGGAGCCAGCCACGTGAAGGCCTGGGGGTGAGGATAAGAGGAAGCAGTTAGTTCTGAGGCCCCAGATTGGAAAGGGCAGGGTGGGCTTGAGGAGCAGAAGGAAGGCCAGTGTGTGCAGGTGATGGTGAGTGTGGGGACAGTGCCAGGACATGAGGGCAGAGAGGAAGTGGGGCCAGATCAGCTAGGAATGTGAGGTTTCCTCCTAAGATAACAGAAAGCCTTTAGAGTATCTAAGCAGGTGTATTCCAATCACCTAGGGACTTCAGCTGAAGACCGTGATTCAGGAGGCCTGGTGGGGCCTGAGATTCTGTATTTCTAACATCTTCCTGGGATGCTGTTGCTGTTGGTCCATAGACATCACTGCCAGTGTCAAGGCCGTCCTTCACCTTTAAAACGATCACTTTGGGCCAGGCATGGTGGCTCGAGCCTGTGATCACAGCACTTTGGGACCCCAAGGCAAGAAGATCACTTGAGGCCAGGAATTCAAGGCCAGCCTGGACAACATAATGAGACCCCTGACACCCCTCTCACCCCTGTCGCTACAGAATTTTTTTTTTTTAAATGATCAGTTTGCTATGTGGAGAGTGAAGAATTACAGAAGAGGAAGAGTAGAGGCGGGAGACCAGTTAGAAGCTACTGAACTGCATGTGAGGGCATAGGCATCCAGGATAGTGTGACTGCAGCGCAAGGCTTCAAAATAAAGGGTCCAGCAGGTCCCCAGCAGGTCCCCTGAAGGGTTCTGCAAAGGTATGTGCCCCCATATGCAGCTGCCCAATGTTCAATTTCGTTATCTATTTAACTGGCTAATATTCGGATTCAACTATTGTTCATTGAATAGCTACTGTATTTTAGACCAAGCACTCCTCAAACTTTAATGTGCAGCGGAATCACCTGGAATCTTGCAAAATGTGGATTCGGTTAAACAAAGTTTATGGGAGGCCATTGTTTTGGATTACCTTTTTGCACTCGGCCCCAGCAGAATAGATCAAACCAGAATGGAGTCACTTGTGCTAAGTGCCATGTACGCAAACTGAACTTTGAAACGGGCCAGTTTCTCTAAAAAACAGGAGATTCCAATCAACCTGAGTCAGCATAATCAGGAAGGCCCCTCTCCTTTAACCCTCTGAGGAAAGTAACTTCAAAACCACCAGTTAATTTTCGTTTTCTGTCTCTGCTTTCTTTCACCCTTTTCTGTCTATAAAGCCAACGTCCTCTGCTCAGCACCTTGAAACACCTATTTTATTTTATATGGAATGAGGTGTTGCCTGATTCTAGAATCAAAAATGAAAGCTTATTCTATCTTTAAAATAAATCTGTTATAATTTCGTCTTTTGACATGATTTCATAGGGCTGAGGTGAGTCCCGAGAGTCTGCCTTTCTAAGAGGTGCTGTTGATGCTGCTACACCTATGGTTTTCAAATCACATTGTGAGGTAGAGTCACTTGGGAAGCTTTTGCAACTACCAGTGCTTGGATCCCACTAGAAATGGATTATCAGCTTCTCTGATATCAGCTTCTCTTCCCACATTGGGAGGATCCCAAATGTGGTATTTTTGAAGAAGTTTCCCAAATGATGCTATGGTACAGTTAAGGCTGAGAACCAGAACTAGAAGCTTTTAGCCAATTTCCCTGGTAGGTGGCTAGTACTATTGCTTCCATTGTACAGAGAAGGTAAAAAGGGGTAACTTGCCAAAGGTCATGTGGCCAGTAAGTGGTAGTGTGGAGGTTTCAACTGAGTTCTAATTCCATATTTAGAGCTTTTTTCATAGTACCACGCTACCTCCCTACTTCCCTATTTTGGGCAAAACTCACTGTGCTAGATATTGAAGGGAATGTTGTCTGCGTTGGAGTCCAGTCAGGAAACTAGAAACTCATTGGCTATTGCAAACAGAGCATATCTAATATAAGAGGTTTGGTACAATGGTATTGAGAAGGCAAGAAGAACAAAAGGAATAGTTGCAGAAGGAACCCAAAGGAAGGTACATTCTCAGAGATCAGGCAACCTTCAGGATCGTGGGATGGGAACTTGGAGGTTGCATGTGGGGCTGCACTGCTAGAGATGCCTCTTCTGGTGCTCACGCTGGAACCACTGGAGCCAGGTTTCTCCCAGACCTTCAGCCCCCTGTGAATCCAAACCCTGTTTCAAAAGGATTGTCCGTGGGAAAATGGGGTTTGATTTATGTGTTCAGTTTTCAGGCTCTATTTGCTAGAATGTACCTCTTTTGTATGTGCAAGAGTGCCAGTAGGTGCTCTGAATGCCTAATTCTTTAGCTATTGGTCAGATCCTAGTGGTTAGCATCAAAAGGAAGCCAATACAGTTGGCTCTTGGTCTCTGCAGGGGATTGGTTCCAGGCCCACCTGCAGATACCAGAATCCAGGCATACGCAAGTCCCACAGTGGATTCTGAGGGACCTGTGGATACAAAAAGTCAGCCCTCTGCATCCACAAGTTTCATACCCCAAGAATATTGTCTTTTCAATCCGTGTCTGGTTGCAGATGGAACCTGTGGATATGGAAGGCTGACTGTATTTTGAAAAAAATCTGCATGTGAGTGGGCCCGCCCAGTTTGAACCTGTGTTACTTAAGGTCAACTGTAATGCTCTTTGGCATTTTGGGCCTGCCTCTCACTTACTGAGTCCTTCACCTGTGGAGCCCCAGCAGCTGGACACCGGGTCCCCAGTCTTCCGCTGTGTTCGCTGCATCTTCCCCTTCAGTGGTCACCCTGGTGGGTGGTGGTCGCACAGCTTGGTGTGTGTCCTTCCCATGCTGTAGCCTCTGGTATTTATTAATGAAAACTTTTCTTTGTGCATGACCGTCTCTGCCTTGCATTCTTCCCAATGACCAAGGACATTTTGAAATGAAGAAAAATAAAATAAAACCAACAAAAACAAAACTGTAAAATTACAGTGACTCTTCTTGATATTTTGATAGATTAAAAAAATAAAGACTAGTAAGATTTAAAATAGAATAAAATGTATTTCTTGCAGCTTGTGAAGAATGTTTTTAAAAAGCAGAGAAAGATCGCCTTTTATTAAGTGAATAAATAAAAATGATGTTAGAAAATTTCTTACAGCATCAGTAATTAATTTATATTCATTAAACAAATTTCCATACCTGCATTTATTTACATAATTTCCTTCTCTTATGATTAATTTAATACTTAAGGAGAAAATGAATTATTGATTTTTTTTTAATGCCAGAATTCTACCCTGCATCAAGTTTCATCTGTCAGAAGTGCTCTTCCTTGTAACTAAGGAGACGGAAAATCCCCTAAGTTGATAGATTGGTTTGTTTCCTGTTCTACTTTGGTTTAATTACTATTTGATAATTACTATTTAAAATTTTTAAAGCACTCTTCATTTTCTCCCTAGCTGTGCTTTATAATTTGCCCAAGGGGACCTGTTTTTTTTTCTGTCATATGTGTGAATAAATAGTAAATTGTCGCTACTTTTTTCAGGGAAGATGCAAAAGAGCTGTGTCATATTTCTATGTATCTGAGCAGTTTTTCTGAATTATTTTCTTTGGTCCACCTAGAACAAATAAGTCTCTGAAGAATAAGAATGATCATTTAACTTTTCACTACCCTTAAAATACTATAATAGCAGTACATTAATCGTGTGTCAATTCAAAAGCCAAAGGGGGCCAGGTGCAGTGGCCCACGCCTGTAATCCCAGCACTTTGAGAGGCAAGGTGGGCAGATCACCCGAGGTAAGGGAGTTCAAGACCAACCTGGCCAACATGGAGAAACCCCATCTCTACTAAAAATACAAAAATTAGCCGGACATGGTGGCACACACCTGTAATCCCAGCACCTTGGGAGGCCGAGGCAGGAGAATCACTTGAACCCAGGAAGCAGAGATTGCGGTAAGCCGAGATCTCGACAATGCACTCCAGCCTGGGTGACAGAGTGAGACTCCATCTCAAAACAAAAAACAAACAAACAAAAAAATCAAAAGGGCCTCCCAAAGCAGCACATAGTGTTTTTGCTGTCATCCTTAGGATCTCTAAAGTCTGCCATTACAGTATAGAAAGTGTCAGTGAAATGAGGAAAATCTGTCTTAATTACTTGCCAGGAAAAACCAAGGTAGGCCTCAGTTAATTTTCTGTGTAGACAAGAAGGGGCCTTCCAATCCATCCTTTCTCATCCGTGTTTTGAGGGACAGTCAGACGGTCATATGTACACATCTGTTATATGTAATTGTCTTATACTAGTCATTATTTTATTTACAAGAGCTAGCTAGTTGAGAGAGATAGCAAAAACTGGTTTTAGCTGCTTGTGTTTCAAGTCAGAAGCTCGTGAAGGAGGTCAGGCCATGATCACTACAGTGTGGAGGCCGCTGGCTGACTTCGTTGAGGAAGACAGGGTCCAGCCTTTAGAAGGGAGCTAGGGAGTAAAGAGCCCGAGGGAAGATTGTGGGGAGTTTTCCCATCTGCACATCCCTCCCTCTGTGGTTATCCCAGCAAAGTGAGAATATTATTTAAACCATGTACTGCTTTATTTTGCTGGAGTATTTGATATGTTTAAAAAGTGTCAGACCATTTCCTCAGTAGGCATATGCTTGCACTTAGCCTTAATTCCTACCCTTGGAGGAGGCAAATACAGCATGGCCCTCATCTGTGTATTTTAAGAGGTTTCTTATAACAGGCCTAGTCTGTGGTGATCCTAGTGAGTAGTACTTAGTGGGTTTACAAACCACTCTGTCGCGGTGATGACATACTCTGTGTGGTTCCGGAAGCTAAATAAAACACCGAAAATAGATATTAAATAAAATAAAGAACACGCCTATGTAATTATTGCCAGAAATGAAATTTTGCAACCCTAAATTTGAATGTGGTCTAGGCACCTGAAGATTCCTGTAGATAAACAAACATCATTTCCCAGATTAAAATTTCAGGAAAGCAACGTCTCTCAAGTGTCTTATTTGGGTAACATATTTTGAAAATGTTTTGACTGATCATAGGGGGAATGGAAAGCAGATGGTAAGTGAGACAGGTGCCCCTAAAGTCCACATCCCCTTCTGAATGGCTCCATTTCCTATTACATAAGACAGCAAAGGCCACTGGGCCAGGCCAATGTCACTTATGTTCTACTAGGGGACTTTTGGCCAACTCAGATGTTTTGTGATTTTAAAATAGAGATCTCTTTAAACTTTGAAAATAAGTACTTTTAAAAGGATGAACTTTTTAAATGGCAGTGATCCAATCAATATGATTGCAGTTTGAGCTTAAGGGGCACTACTCTCACTCAAGTCTTTGGATTTTTCTGTAGCTTTTTCCAAAAGTGAGCTAATGTTTTCAAGCGTCTGTTATTTGGTTTTGTCCAGTGTAAAATACACGGATTGTCTCATTTAATTACGAAGATAACTCTCTTAGGCATTTTGCAGGTAAGAAAATTGAGGCTGTAAGAGGTGAAGTAATTTGCAGAAGCCACTGGAAAGTGGCTGATTCCAGATTCCAGACCCAGCTCTGTCTACCTAAAACTACATCATCTCCCTAAAACACCTCACTAGCCATGCTCCAATGCAAATGGGCCTAGCAAGTTCAAATACATTGTAACTTGCCTAGGTTTTCCATTTAGCTGAAGTTAACCACACTTCCAGTATAATCCAAGTATTTATGGTTTATTTTTGTGCTTTGTTTTTTTCTCCCACTTACAGCACTTAGCACAATGTTCTGCATAGAGCACATACTTAATGAATACTTGCTGAATTAGTTCATTTCAGATACGTTGAGCCCCATGAAAGCTGCTTGATTTAGAAGACTCAGAGTAACTTTGGTTAAAAAGGTTCAGGGATGGAACCTCTCTCCACCCTTTCATTCACCTGGTAAAATACTATTTCAAGGACTAGTTTATAACATCATCTCCTTTTAGGTAGCTTTCTCTGACCCACTTTGTCAATGAGGCAGAACTGTTTCCTCATCTCTGTATGACTTAGCACTGTTTATGTACTTCCATGTCATTTTTTTAAAAGTAAGAATGAAAATAACTTTCATTTATTGTGCGCTGTGCTAGGCATTAAACTAAATACTCTACACATTTTGTCTCTTTAATCCTCAAAACAACCCTGGGAGGTAGGGCTGTTGTCCTATGTTACAAATGAGGAAAGTGGGGAGTAAGTTACTTGCCCCAGGTCTTAACAGTTAGTGAATTTCAAAGATGCAGTAGGAACCCAGTTCTTGCCTGTTTTCAATATATTCGTTTCTTATTAAGAGAAAATTTGCAGTAAAGTGCACATATCTTACATGTATAGTTTGATGAGTTTTGATAATACACACGTCTGCTTAATCGTTGATCCAGTCAAGATATAGAACATGTCCACTGATCAGAAAGTTACCTCATTTGCCTTCCCTGTCTGCCCCAGCCACTCAGAATTAGGGCTGCCTGTTCTTTATTTAAGTCAATTAACTTATTTCTTATTTTATTTTATTTTTTCTCTCAGTTGAATTTTATTTTATTTTATTTTTTTCCTGCTTTTATTTTAGATACAGGGGTACATGTGTAGGATTGTTACATGTGTATATTGGACCCAAGTAGTGAGCATAGTACTCAATCAGTAGTTTTGCAACCCACACTCCTCTCCTTTCCTGCTCCCTCTATTAGGTTGCAGTGTGTATTGTTCTCATGTTTATATCCATGTGTGCTTAATGGTTAGCTCCCACTTAGAGGTGAGAACATGTGGCATTTGGTTTTCTGTTCCTGTGCTAATTCACTTGGGATTATGGCCTCCAGCTTTGCTGCAAAGAACATGGTTTCATTTTTTTTTTTTCAGCTGCCTAGTATTCCATGGTGTATGTGTACCACATAGTCTTGATCCAGTCCACCACTGATGGGCACCTAGGTTGATTTCATGTCTTTGCTATTGTGAATAGCATGGTGACTAACATAAGAGTGCATGTGTCTTTTTTGGTATAATGATCTGTATTCCTTCGACTATATACCCAGTAATGTGTTGTGCTGAGTCGAGCGGTAGTTCTGTTTTAAGTTCTTGGAGATATCTCCAAACTTGTTCCACAGTTTGGAACTAACTGAACTAATTTACATTCCCACCAAGAGTGTATATGGGTTTCTGTTTCTCTGCAGCCTCATAGGGCTGCTTGTTCTTGAACTTCATAGAAATTGAACTCTAGACTATGTATTCTTTTTTCTCTTTCGTGTCTTTTACTCAAAATAATATTTTTGAGATTCATCCGTGATGTGCTATATAAAGATGTCCACCACATCAGTGGTTCATTGATTTTTATTGCTGAGCATTATTCCATTTCATGAATATATCACAGTTTATTTATCCATTGTCCTATTGTTGGGCATTTGGATGGTTTCCAGTTTGGGGCTATTGTGAATAAGGCCACTATGAATATTCTTCATCTATGTACAAGAATGTGCAAAAATCTTTTTGAGGACATATGCTTTCATTTCTGTTGGGTGAATACTTAAGTGTGTAATCCCTGGGTCATAGAGTAGAAACATGTTTAACTTTATAAGCAGTTGCCAATTTTCCAGTGTCTGTAGGACTCTACACTCCCACTAACAATGTATGAGTGTTCTAATTCATATCTTTCCCAATATTTAGTGCTGACGGTCTTTTTAAGTTTTATGCTACTTTAAAAAAGTCCTCTTTCCCGTTTGACTTTGAGCCTCTCAAGGTCAGGAAACATGTGCCATTCATTTCTGCATCCACCATGCTTAACTCAGTGTGTGATGCAATAAATATGATACACATGCAACTATAATTTGAGAATTGTAAAAACAGTTGTCAAAGTTCCTTTCAGCAGTGACAGTCTGGAAACCTAGCCATGTGCCATAGGGCGTATAGGTAGTTTTACACGGAAAAGACTTTGGATAGTTGGCTTCAGAGGGTAGCAGCCTTTCAAAGGTGAGGTGGAGGATTGGTGATCTCCAGAAGGAAGTGAGTGACCAGCCAGGCATGGGCTCTCCTGAGTGAGGCAGGCTGGTGAGTCCCGCGAAGTGCTGGGAGGCCATGCTTCAGCAGTAGGTCCGTCTGATATGAACAGTCCACTTGGATATCAGTGGAAGCCATAATGTCTTAGCTTGTCGACCTCCGACCTGCTATCTTTTAGGATGATATTTTAGTTATCTGTTGCTATATAACAATATGAGAAGACACTTAACAGCTTAAAGCAGCACATTACTCATTGCAACACATACTTATTATCTCAAGGTTCTTGTGGGCCCGGAGTTGGGCATAACTTAACAGAGTCTTCTGCTTCACAAGGCTACAGTCAAAGTGTCACCTGGGGCTGTGGGTGAGTCAGAGCTTGACTGGGGAAGGAGCTGCTAGTAAACTCAAGTGGTTGTTACAGGATTCAGGTCAACGTGGGCTGGTGGATTGTGGGCCTCAGTTGCCTGCTGAATGTTGGCCAGGGGCTGCCTGAGGTTCCTTGCTGTCATCAATTTGTGTAATAGAGTTGCTGCCTCAGCATTCATTTTCAGGCCTGACATAAGATGTTTGAAACCCAGTCACTCCCTGTCACCTTTGGCCTAGTTAAAATTTCCCTTCATTGCGTGGTTGTTTTGTAATTTGTCCTTCTTGTTCCTTACACAAGGACATGAATACCAAGAGGTAGGGAGAACTGGGAGTTTCTCTTGGAGGCTGTCACAGATGGTCCATTAAAAATCTTTTTAAAAAGTGGAAGTAATGCCGATACTGTGGGGAAAGTAGTTGTTTTGACCCAAAGAGAGTATTACATTTTTTGCTGTTCTAATGAATAGCTTTGGGGGCTCCAGCTTTATCTCCAACACAGAGAGCCTGTTCTGGATAAATTATCTGCAGTTCAGATTCACTGGCACAGAAGATGATTGGAAAACATGAAGCAATTTCTGGATAAATACTCATCCGTGGGTTCATTCAGTGCAGGTGAATTGAGTCTTTTCTGTAATCTCCCACTGGACAGAGCTTTCGCTCTGAAATTTGCCATGGGTTAAAGAGATTGGCAGAGTGACCCCTTATAACCTAAGTGTAAGAAGCCAAATTTTTTTGGTCAGCAAATTTGCTTATCTGGAATGGAATAATTGGCCCTGACCAGACACAGAAACAAATCGTAGGATCATATGAAACTAACTTGTCATACCTGTTGGGAGAATCTTTTTAAGAAGTAAGTCACATGTATGAGAAACAGAGCAAACAAAATATTTTACTTGTTAGGAGATACCTGGAAGATGTTCAGGCTTTAACACTTAGCTTTGGTGAGTTTAGACAGTCAAGGAAGACAGCAGAGTCTTGTTCTGCCATGACCGTGGTATAGTTATTCTACCCATTCTTGGTTGTTTAAAAAAAATTCATTGTTTTTTCCCCGAAATTTGAACCATGCACAAAGCCTTATTTTTAGGTTATAAAAAACATGATTAAGACTGGGCGTGGTAGCTCACGCCTGTAATCCCAGCACTTTGGGAGGCCGAGGCAGGCAGATCATGAGGTCAAGAGATCGAGACCATCCTGACCAACATGGTGAAACCCCATCTCTACTAAGAATACAAAAATTAGCTGGGTGTGGTGGCGCGTGCCTGTAGTCTTGGCTACTCAGGAGGCTAAGGCAGGAGAATCGCTTGAACCCGGGAGGCAGAGGTTGCAGTGAGGTGAGATCACGTCACTGCACTCCAGCCTGGTGACAGAGCGAGACTCCGTCTCAAAAAAAAAATACAAAAATAAAAAAATAAACAAACACAATTACACTATTCTAATAGGTTTGAAAGTTTTGAGAAACTTTCAAACTCTGTTTCTTATATATATTAGAGAGAGACATATGACAAGAAATTGATTACAGGAATTGGCTCACACATTTAAGGAGGCTGCAAAGTTTCCATAGGCTCTCTTAGAGCTGGATAACCAAGAGGGGCCGGTAGTGTGGTTCAGTCCAAGTCAGAAGGCCCAAGAACCAAGGAAGCTAATCCTGTCACTTTCAGTTTGAGGCCAAAGACCCTAGAGCCCTAGGGCCCACTGGTACAAGTCCTAGAGTCCAAAGGCCAAAGAACCTGGAGTCCTCATGTCCAAGGGCAGGAGCAGAAGGGTGTCCTGGCTCTGGAAGAAAGACAATTTGCCTTTCCTCCTTTTTGTTCTGTTCAGGCTCTGGATGAGTGGGTGGTGCCTGCTCTTGTTGAGGGCGGATCTTCCCCACTCAGTCCACCCACTTACATGCCAGTGTCCTCTGAAAACACCCTCAAGGACACACAGGAAGCAACACTTCACCAGCCATCCAGGCATTCCTCATTCCAATCAAGTTGATGCCCAAAATTAACCATTATAGCCATAGTGCTGAACGTAAAAATTTAAAAATCTTCTCCTTAATAAGCTGAATAAACCTCCTTCTCTGAGTATAGAATTAATCATCCCAATGAAGTAGAAAATAGTATATTTATGTCTTCTAGTTGAAAAAGGCAATATTAATAGACATTTGAAAACTCCTTTTGCCACATTTCAAATTTATTCCAGACAGTTTATATTGAGAAAAGAATGCCTCTTTTGATGGATGCTGTATTAGTCCGTTCTCACGCTCCTATAAGGACATAACTCGAGACTGGGTAATTTTTAAAGGAAAGAGATTTAAGTGACTCATTGTTCTGCAGGGCTGAGGCCTCAGGAAACTACAGTCATGGCGGAAGGTGCCTTTTTACAGGGCGGCTGGAGAGAGAATGAGTGCTCAGCAAAAGGGGAAGCCCCTTATAAAACCATCAGATCTCGTGAGAACTCACTCACTATCATGAGGACAGCATGGGGAACCCACCCCCAATGAGTCAATAACCTCCACCTCCTCCTGCCCTTGACATGTGGGGATTATTACAATTCAAAGTGAGATTTGGGTGAGGACAAAGAGCCAAACCATATCAGATGCAGACCGAAAGAACAATTTTAGTTACAAAATAATAATGGTGTTATATAGTGTATAACTATAGTTATATAGTTACATCTATATAGTTATACAGTGCTTACTGCTTATTATGTGCCAGATACTGTTCTATATGGTATATGTGTGTGTGCTGGGGACATATACCCACTCTATGATATATACTAATTCTCACCTTGCTGGTTCCCTGGTTAATGAGCTAAATAAATATTTGATGCCTACACACTTTATATTTCTATGAGTGTAGTGTTTTCACTTTTTGAAGATCATACCTTAGTGAATTCTGTGATATAGGTACTATTATTATTCCAATTGTATGAAGAGGCACATGAGACACAGAGAAGTTGAGTAACTTCCCCAGGGCTTCACAGCAGCCCACAGTGGAGCCAGCATTTGAATGCCAGCAGCCTGGACCAGTGTCTGCTCTTAACTATCATGCTACACCCTGTCTTGAATAATTTATTTTCTTTGCATGTGTAGGCCATAGCCACCCTTCTGACACTAAAGAAATAGAATCAACCAGAGTCCAAGACAAACCAGCACATTTCGTCTGAGGAGAACAAACAAACCAAAAAAGCAAGCTTGCTCCAGCCTGGCCCAAGCATCTGGGTTAGGACAACCAATCTAAGAAAGCTCACACTTCACTATTTTAATGAAAATAAATGCCTGGCGATAATGGTCTCATTATGATCCTGAGGGGCAACATAAAATGCTTCCCAGATGCATTAGAGAACAACACCAAAAGTTGCAGGACTGGATGGAGGTCTGTGAAGTGTCTCAATGGGCAACTGGAAGTGCAGCCTCCAGGTTGACATATGGGATTACAGAGGAACCCAGAAGGGAAAAATGATGGAAAGAGATGAGCAGTTTCTGAAGTGTGGTTGTGTTGTCACTGATGTTGTGGACTCTACTCTGATACCTGCCCTCACCGTGATTCCCGTTGTCCCACTCGGACGAGGCCTTCAACAGAGCTGCGTTTAGAAGCCAGAGAAGATTTTCTCATTGTATCATCTGTGGTCTTTCTACTGGCAACTCTCATGGGATTCCTTGGCTGGAGGGTAGAGCAAAGTGTCAGAACCCCTAGGCTCTGCCTTTGAAACTCCCCGTATCATTCAGAATGGGCTTTAAATGGCATCCATGCCCTTCCAGAACTCACTCTTGTGAAGCTGATGGCTCAGGACTTCCTGCCCTTATTTGGAGGTGGTGTCAGTAGGGGCAGAGGAAAGCTCATCCAGTCCTTGTGGACCCTGGTAGCCAGGCTCGCTCCTGCTCCTGGACATCTTGAGCAACAAACAGTTATTGTTGTGGATTTTTAGCATCCCACATCCCTGACATGTAGCCTCGGGACAGACTAGCCAGCTGGATTTACTTTAAAAAGTATATTTAATATATTTATATATACACACACACACGTATATATATATACACATACACATTTATTTATGGTTTTTACTGATAATAAAATGAAGCATTACCAATATAAAAGGAATTTGGACATCACAAAAAATTATAAAGAAAAAATGCAAATCTTGAAGGAGAAAGAAAAAGGTAAAAAATTCCTGGAAATCCAGCCACTCACAGATACTGCTTTATTTACTAAAAAGGGAACATTAGCATTTTAAATACCCTTTCATGCAAATCTCTATGCATATATACATATAATGTATATCTCTATGCATACAGATACAACTGTATGAGAATTTAACCATACTAAGCAGACTGTTGGCAAACTTTTCTGCTCAGCCAGGCAACCTTTATGGTCAATCAGTGCTGATGTAAATCACCATTTTAGCCCATAAGAAGAAGAATGTTGAAGAAATAAGAAGAATGTTGTGACTGGGCTTTCCTGGGGTGAGGTGATGGCTGGGAATAGAATGATCAGAACATCTGGATTTGTGCAACTTTTCCTGAACCTTTGGAGACTTTATGTGTACATGGGGACGAGGGAGTGACTAAAGCCGGCTCACTGCTCCAACAACTTAGAGGACAAGTGCCGAAACAGAAGTGACTGGTGTTGACCACGTGTTTACCGTGGCTGCCAAACGAGGGGCTGTCCCTGATGAGGCCGAGTGAATGAGGCCCACACTGCATGTGGCTGGGAAAAAGTTTCAAACGATGACTTCTTACCTTTATTCAAACCAGATGCAAGGAATCTGAGGATGATGTCTGGGTACTGATTTAATTAGCAGCAAAAGGGATTAAGCAAACCAGCAATCATGTTCTTTCATCACTGTCCAGAAAGGGCGTTTTTACCTGCACCCACGGTTGTGAATCTGTGATCGGTGCCAGTGTTGTCATTAAGAAAGGACCTCAAGCAAAGCAGAGTCGGGAACATTTTGTGTTTAAAATGTTTAGAAACAAACATGAGCAGAGACCACTGATTTTTCCTCTGGGAAAAAGAGACAGTCACTGTAAATAGACAAATTACGCTGAATCTATCAAAAACATATGTTGCGTTTGGCTAAATGCTAATCTCTCATTTGCCCTCCTGCTGCCAAGGCCTGTGCTGCGTGCCCTGGATCTGGATGTGTGTTTAAACTGTTGTAGTTCAGGAAAAGAGCCTAGGCCTATTCGTGTTCCATTGAGACTCCTGTTCTCAGACTTACTGATTTTCAATCTGGAGATTTCACTGATATATATATTACAGTCTCTCACCATGTAAGCCAAGTCTGTTTTTACTTTATCCATTTGTATGAAGAATTATCATAATCCTCAGAGATCTGGAGCATAGGAGATTGCTTGGAGGGCATGTAGGGTAGGAGCTGCCTAGTGAACTGTTCACTTTGTCTGGAGTGTCTTTCTCTCTTGCCAATCCCCACCTTTATCACTTAATTCCTATTTATCTTTTTTATTGAAGCTCAGGTAGCGTCTTCCCCAGAAATCCTTTGCTGACCGCTCTGAGCCTGAGTTGGTTATTCCTCCACCGGGCTTCCCTAGCTCCCCACTGCTTTCCGGTCTCCAAACCTCCCCATTTTGTAAGGTCTGTGAGGGTCAGAACCTCTCAACCCCCATCTGTTATGCCCAGCACCGAGGACAGTGCCTGTCCCATGACTTTAGTAAATACCTGTTGAATGAATGAGGATATCTGTGTTTTTTATTTTATTTTGTAATTCCGGGGTACATGTGCAGGACATGCAGGTTTGTTACATAGGTAAATGTGTGCCATGGTGGTTTGCTGCACCTATCAACCCATCACCTAGGTATTAAGCCCCACATGCTTAGCTATTTTTCCTGATGCTCTCCCTTCCTCCCCCAACAGGCCCCTGTGTGTGTTGTTCCCCTCCCTGTGTCCATGTGTTCTCATTGTTCAGCTCCCACTTTTAAGTGAGAACATGTGGTGTTTGGTTTTCTGTTCCTGTGTTACTTTGCTGAGGATAACGACTTCCAACTCCATCCATGTCCCTGCAAAGGACATGATCTTGTTCCTTTTGATGGCTGCATAGTATTCCATGATGTATATGTACCACATTTTCTTTATCCAGTCTGTCATTGATGGGCATTTGGGTTGATTCCATGTCTTTGCTATTGTGAATAGTGCTGCCATGAACATACATGTACAGATATCTTTATAATAGAATGACTTATATTCCTTTGAGTGTTTATCCAGTAAAGGGATCACTGGGTCAAATGGTATTTCTGGTGCTAGGTCTCTGAGGAATCGTCACACCGTCTTCCACAGTGGTAACTAATTTACGTTCCTGTTTCTCCGCAACCTCACCAGCATCTGTTGTTTCTTGACTTTTTAATAATCGCCAATCTGACTGATGTGAGATGGTATCTCATTGTATTTTTGATTTGTATTTCTCTAATGATCAATGATGTTGAGCTTTTTTTCATATGTTTGGTTAGCCACATATATGTCTTCTTTTGAGAATTATCTGTTCATGTCCTTTGCCCACTTTTTAATGGGGTTGTTTGTTTTTCTTAAAGGCATTTGTTCTTCAGTAGGGGACATCTGTACTCCAAGTAACACTTTCTGCTCCCAGAGCCACCTCCCTAACCCCCTGCATACCCAAAAACTGGAGTGACGTTTTAGATTTCCATTCCTCTAGATACATAAGGACAAAAATGTGCAACTTTTTGCATCATATAACAAACTTCTTTCTTTATTCTCTAACAGATATCACACATGATTAAGTCTGATAGCTAGTGGCAGGTAGTAGATAGAAAAACAAACAAAAAGGATTTTTTTTTAAAGAAAAAAGCAAGCCTGTGGGTCTTCAGAATAAGATCACTTTGATTCAATTATAAAAATATGACTTGGAAATGTTGCAGTGAGCATTCCCAAATACAGCGCCTCTGCTACCGTCTGTCCTGGAGCCGCACACCTGTCCCTGTACCACGGAGCCCACGCTGTAGGATCTTGGAATTGGGGCATGGACTTGTTCATTGTGAGTGCACAGAATGTGGACAAGATTCTAAATGTGTGGCTGTGTTGGAACTTGCCCAATCTATTTCAAGATGATAAATTACATACTTCTGGAAAGGCTATTCTATTTTCCCCACAGAAGATCTTAGCTACTCTTTGTTTTCTCCTTTTATAGAACTGAAATTTTAATTTTGTCTAAATGTGCTTTTCTTCATATTTACTTACGTTCTCAGCATTACAGTATACTGTCTACAGAAACACAGTCCTAGGTTTTCATTTTAGGAAAAGGTGATTCATTATGGAGCAAATCTTAATTTTAATATTACCATGATTTAGTAGAAGTCAGTGTTGGAAAACTCTAGACAGGTATTGCATTGGAATAAAAATATCAGGCAGGGGAAGGAGCAAGGATAGGTGGGGGAGGGGTTAAGCTCCTATTTCCTGATGAATTGAAGTTAATATGTGGATGGGGTGAGATCGTGGTGTAATACACAAAACTTGGGTCAATAGGGTAGAAATTAAAGGTAGTAAAACATTTTAGAAGTCTCTGTTGAAATATTTTTGCATTGTAGTGGATATTAATTATTCCAATGTTAATTCTTCACTAGGGGTCTGTGTTAGTCCATTTTCACGCTACTGATACAGACAGACCCAAGACTGGGCAATTTACAAAAGAAAGAGGTTTAATGGACTTAGGGTTCCACGTGGCTGGGGAGACCTCACAATTATGGTGGAAGGCAAGGAGGAGCAAGTCACATCTTAAATGGATGCCAGCAAGCAAAGAGAGAGAGCTTGTACAGGGGAACTCCATCTTTTTAAAACCATCAGATCTTGCGAGATGTATTCACTATCACGAGAAGAACACGAGAAAGACCCGCCCCCGTGATTCGTTTACCTCCCACTGGGTCTCTCCCATGACATGTGGGAACTGTGGGAGTTACTATTCAAGATGAGATTTGATGGGGACACAGTCAAACCGTATCAGGGTCTTTCCAGGTTTTTACACAGTGTGCTCCAGTAATTCCTTTGCAGCCTACTTGCCTCGCCAGAGATTTGTTATCTTCTCTGATAGTGCACTAACAATTTCCTTTTATTCTCAGATCACTGCCCTTTCTCACCAGGGGAGGATTCACTCATAGAAAGCAGACAGTGGGCTGTCTTAGCTAAAGAAATACCCACTTCTGGTGAAGGCCAGGTGAGGAAGGCCAGTGGGAACAGACGGGAGAGAAGGAACAAGCTCTCTGCTGGGAAGGTCACTGTTCCCAGGGAGAAGGACTTATTTGGAGCCTGAAAGCCAGATAACTAATAAAATTAAATGGCAGTTTCCAATCAGAGTAGAAAAGGATCCAAGGAAGGTGGGGATGAGTTTCTGGAAGTGGTTTTGGCAGAAGGCAGTTTAATCTCTCTGTGCACATGCACACAGGTAGAAATCTGCATTTATTCACCTGAGTTTTGCTCACTAATGTTCATAATATTAATACTTCAGGAGAAAAAGGAGACCCTTACGATGAGAGATTCACTAGAAAGCTGAGGAAGACATGTATCCTGGAGTGTGGCCACAGGTACAACTCCAGATGCTAGGCACTACAATTTCTGTTGTGTCAATTATACACACTTGAACTGGCAGGAACTAGGGCAGCACCTGGACCTGACAAAAAACTTAATTGATAGATGACACATTTCTTCCTTTGTATGTGGGTGATCAATTTTAACTTTGTACAACCTAGTCAAATTGCTTACAGCTGAAAAATATGGGGTTTTGTTTTGTTTCATTTTGAGATGGAGTTTCACTCTGTCATCCAGGCTGGAGTGCAGTAACACGATCTCAGCTCACTACAACCTCCGCCTCCTGGGTTCAAGCGATTCTCCTGCCTCAGCATCCCAAGTAGCTGGGATTGCAGGCACGTGCCACCGTACCCAGCTAATTTTTGTAGTTTTTAGTAGAGACAGGGTTTCACTATCTTGGCCAGGCTGGCCTTGAATTCCTGACCTCGTGATCCACCTGCCTTGGCCTCCGAAAGTGCTGGGATTACAGGCATGAGCCACTGCACCTTGCCGAAAAATATGTTTTGATTAACATTATGTAAGGTAAATAGGGGAAACTTTCACAAAGATGATTCATGCTAAACAAATCAACAAAACCAGAACCACATCCATCAGCATAATGTTGTGCAACAAAATGTTATATATCAAAGTACGCATCTACTAAGTCATATTCATCGGAGACAGCCACAGGTGATAACGTATGCGCAGAGGTGCCGCCAACCTAGCATGTCCTGCATGATGGCTTTTCCCTTAGTCAATAAAGGCCAGTGACTAGGCGGTAGCTACCTCTCGAAGAGATGGCACTATGGTTGGGGAGTGGGCTTTCCCAGGTAATCTCTTGTGGGATGTCAGAGATGATCTGGGTAAATCATGTGTTTGTGCATGAGTTATTTGCCTTGGTCAGGAAGGCTGCCTTTGAACTGACTAGAATAGAAAAATGACAGGTATAAACTTGCCCTAAGTTACATTTCAGGTTGGTCTTCATACCAAAGCTTATGGAGAATTGGGATCCAAACTGTGTTACCATGGTTGAATCCCTGACTTTCTCTTTTTTCCTCCTTTTTTGAGGAGGAAAATCAGAGATAACATTTTAGAATAAATAATTTCTTATAGTTGAATTACTTAACACTGACAATGAGAGCTTTGTGGTATATATTAAATTATATATAATATACATATAATGTACATAATATAATATATAGTATATGTATATATTACATACATGATGCATATATAATATATGCATAATATATAAACATGATATATTACATATATGATGCATATATGTATATGCATATATTATATATGCATAATATATTACATCTATTTTTTACATATATTGCATTTATTACATGTATACATAATATATAAAATATATGTCTATTATATATCATTTAAAGGAGGGAATGAATGTAGGTGTAGTAGTATGTCATCTTAAAATTTTTTGGGCTCTTTATCATTTTTATGAGGAAGTCAATTAACAACATCTTGAAATTGGTAAACACATTCAGTGAACAGAACTTGACTTCAACTGTGAATTTTCACCCATAAGCTCCACAACAAATTGTAAGGATGCTCTAAGGAGAGCTGCAGCTACTCTCACGGTCAGAGCCCCCTAAGCCCACACATACACACCAAGCTGATCCTGCCTGTCATTCTCATGACTATAGTGTTTCCCACTGTAAATGTTTATTCCTTTTATCACAACTGAGTTGAGTCATAGCTGTCCTTTAAGGTACAGTGAATGTATTACTTCCACCGTAAGTTCTGCCAACGTTATCTCTACTCCTTGCCGTGAATATACAGTCAATTAACACAACTTGGTAAGTATATCTTGGTAAGTAAACTTACCAAGGGCAGAACTTAGAGCACAGACTGTATTTGCACCTTGACATTACATACTTGGTTATAGTCATCTTAACTCCAATTCTGCATATGAGGAAGTGAGACTCAGAAAAGCTGAATGACTTGACCGATATTGTAGAGCTTATTCATGGTGAAGATTCCAGGTGGTCTTGAAGTGCTCTTACCCCTTATGAAATTTCCCAGATGTGAGGCAGATGTTGCAGTGAGCTGAGATCATGCCACCGCACTCCAGCCTGGGAGACAGAGTGAGACTCCGTCTCAAAAAAAAAAAAAAAAAAAAATTCCCGGATGTTTGAGGAGGAAGAAGCATAGCAGGTGCTTCCACCTTTGTTTATTTATTCTGTCTGATCCAGGTCTGGGTGGCTAGTGGTTAAGAAACCACAGGATAGTAGTTTCTCCTGTCAGTGAATAGGAATCTTCATTAGGCAAAAAACAACACTTGGGTAAAAATGAAAAAAATCCAAGTGTGTGTTGATTGCAAAGAGTGTGTTTACTTGTAGCACCATTATAGAATATATTGTGTAATGCAGATATACACATTGCCTTCTAAGACTGTGAAAGCATTTTTGTATTAGTCAGTGTTCTGTAGAGGGACAGAACTAATAGGCTAGATGTACATATTAAGAGAGTTTATTAAGGAGTATTGACTCACACGATTACAAGGTGAAGTCCCACAACAGGCTGTCTGCAAGCTGAGGAGCAAGGAAGCCAGTCTAAGTGCCAAAACCTCAAAAGTAAGGAAGTGCAGCCTTCAGTCTGTGGCCAAAGGCCTGAGAGCCCCTGAAAAATCACTGATGTAACGAGTCCAAAAGCTGAAGAACTTGGGTCTGATGTTTGAGAGCAGGAAGTATCCAGCGTGGGAGAAAGATAGAGAAAGCTGATCTGATGGTGCCCACCAAGATAGAGGGTGGGTCTGCCTCTCCAGTCCACTGACTCAAATGGCAACAACCTCACAGACATACCCAGGAACAACACTTTACATCTTTCAATCCAATCAAGTTGACACTCAATATTATTCATCACAGGAATGTTATGTGTTGATGTAATAATTAGTAGTTATCCTTGCCTGTTTCAGAAAATGTCATGATCAATAGTTATAGCAAAGGGAGGAATTGTAATTTGACAAAATAGTTTGGTCTAGTGTCCAGTTTACTGGGCAGTGAGATGGTTTTCTGGTTTCCCTTGTTTTGCCCTCAGTACACAGTGCTCAGTATTCAGAAAGGCTGTTGTCTATTTTCTCCACAAGTGCTAATAAAAATTTTTAAAATGTAGTGTGCATCATGTATATAGTTGTTTTATTCATAAAAGATTTAAAATCGAGGTAAGCTACCTTGAAATGTGACTTTGTACTCTGCGATTTTTAGGCCTAGAAGTGGTCATGATTGTGAACATTACATTGGCTTGGAACCTTTAAAAGTTCATGTGGTCTGTATTGCAGGTGGCATTTGGATGAAAGTGTAGGTGGTACATACAGTACTTCGATGACTCCATCTGTTTGGTGTAGCATGTTCAAGAATGACTGCTGTTAAAGGGATTTGACTTGAAATGCAAGCCCTCCTTCCTGGTGTGTAGGTCATTTTTGTGACATTAGTGGTGGAAGAGAAGCTCAAAATTGTCTCTGGAGTGGAGTAGCAGCAGGGCTTACTTTTGAAATTGTCTTTCAAATGCCCTTTTGAGCGTGGGGTCACCGTATTTAAAGCTTTTGAAAGACTCCCCACAGAAATGAATCAAGTGTTGCATTTTCAGTATGGTGTTTAATTTTGTGATCAGAGGTACTGTAGAGAAAAGTCGAGTGTTTTCTTAAATTCCTTGGCTTTTTAGGAAAAGTCATTTACTTATTACGTTTAATATAAAGAATGTTAAAAAAAAAGAGAGAGAGAGAGAGAGAGAAAATACCTGGTTGTTAGACAAGCTGGCTCCATGCCAAAGTGAAATGAAACATACAGCAATCAAATGTGATTAGCCTCCAGGTCCGGCATTGACCCATTCTTTTCTTGCTGAAATTGTGAGTGTGTGTGTGTGTGTGTGAATTCAGAGAAGAGGCAAATTAATGTGGCTTAGAGTGTTGAAAAATGGACTTAAAGAAAGAAAATGGGGATATTTGGATAGGTGGAAAGATGGGATAAAAACACTCCAGGTGAGGAAACAAACTTTTGTAAACTTGACTTTAAATATTTTGGGGAATATGCATGGAATATATGTCCGAGGCTTTTAAATTGAGAAAGCATGCTTCCTTAGACAATTATCTCTTACATGCATGCACAGCCTTATGTGACATTATTTATGTAACTTTAGAATATATGTGTGTGTATGTATATGTATATGTGTGTGTATATATGTATATACAAATACATATACATATTGGGGAAAGAAAGAATTAATTAGACTTTAAATTCTTCCCTGCTTTGTTCGATGACAATATTGGTTATTTTATGTGATAACTAAAAAATAAAATAACATACGTTAGAAAACCTGTGATGAGCTCCTAAACCTCATTTCTCTCGTTTATTTATTTGAAAGACATTTTTTAAAATCTGTGCCTTTATTAAATTGCTGATGTTATATAGACAGAAAAACCAGTAGTTGGGGGTAGATCTGCAAAATAAGGAAGTCAACTATGGGCTCTGGAAACAGACTCTTCCAAATCTGTGCTGCCTCTATCATTGGCTAGTTGTCCTTTCCTGGGGAAATTTTTTGATCCCTTGAAGGTTGTTTCCTTGTCTACAAGATGAGAAAACAACAACCACCTGAAGATTGAATGAGAGAATTACATTTAGTGAGTTGCCTAATGCACAACTCATGATAGACATAATAAACGCCAGTTTCATTCTATTTTCCTGCAGCTCAGAAAAAGATGAACTCTTCCCTACCAAAAAATTCATTTTCTACTGCTTCGTATTTCTATTAGCTAGTACAACTTCATTCTCTCTTTCCAGCTTTCATCATCACAATTTCATTAGCATATTCAATTTCTCATTTATAACCCTGTGTTATTATTTTTATAATCCTTACAAGTTGTTTTTGCTTCAGTGCCTCTTTGTACTATCATGAAATATATTTCCTGCATTGCTGAGTGGTTTCTTCAATTATTCTCTGTTACATGTACCTTTCTTTGATTTATCTTTTTACGACCTCTACAAAGCATTTTTTTTCTTTAGGTTTGTAATGGCTTTGCTTGATTCTGAAACAGTCATGACCTGGAGGGCAACCAGGGTCTTGTTCTTACTGCCTGGTCTATGGCTTCTCTCCTAAAACCTCAGCTGTGAAAGCAAGTAGCTTTCACTTCTCCTATGCTCAACTAACTTCAGTCTTTGTGTCCTGAGAGCAGACAATCGCATATTCACGTAACCCCAGTTCTAACCACTCCTCTGGGCATAAACCAAGACATTTGCCTGCTAGTCACAGTAGAGAAAAATCTGTGAAACTTTTGTCATTTGGCTGGCATAAAGTCATTCCAGAGAGGAAAACCTAGTTTGCACTAATCAAACAGCTTTCCCTTCCCATTTCTACCTTTCTTTGAGGCATTGTTGAATTTATAGATGGATAGATAGATAGATAGATAGATAGATACACACACACACATATATATGTATGTATTTTTGAAAGCCATTTTATTTGTAAAATTCTGTGCTATAGTACCGACTCTTTATAAAGAGTTATACCCATGTTAAAATGTCTTCTTGATATCATTAATATCCTTCTTCTTGATATTTATTATTCATACTTTGATATGATTTGGCTGTGTCCCCATCCAAATCTCATCTTGAGATTGGGTGGGACGGACCTGGTGGGAGATAATTGAATCATGGGGTCAGTTCCCCCATACTATTCTCGTGGTAGTGAATAGGTCTCATGAGATCTGATGGTTTTATAAAGGAAAACCCCATTCACTTGGCTCTCATTCTCTCGTCTGCCACCATGTAAGATGTGCCTTTCACCTTCCGCCATGATTGTGAGGCCTCCCCAGCCATGTGAAACTGTGAGTCTATTAAACCTCTTTTTCTTTATAAATTACCCAGTCTCAGGTATGTCTTTATCAGCATCATGAGAACAGACTAATACACACTTATTTGTAGGATTGAAATCTACATGATAAATAAGGTAATTTTTAAAAGATAAGCAGTTTGCTTTGCTTGTTGCTTTAAGGGATCTTCAGGGAGTCCCTGAATCTGAGAACTGGAAGTAAGGTTGGAAAGTCACCCTGTGCCTCCCTCCATCCAACACAGTAATCTTCTTAATGTCTCAGTCAGAGACTGCTCATCACTGATGAGCTCGCCACTGATGAGCAGTCCTGGCATCATCACGTCCCCTGCAAAGACACTGTGATCTGAGGCCCCACTCCGTGTCAGGCCACTCCTTAGACCGAAAGCTCTGTCTTCTGATGAGCTGCTGCTCCCTTTTGCACCATGATAATGACTTTATTTTTAGTGAAGATAGACTCACTCGATTGATGTTTTCTGCTGTTGGAGAAAAATTGTTTTATTAAGAAGCATTTTCCAACAAGTAAGTTGATGTTAAGTAGGCTTGGATATATTTGGAATTCACAAATGTGTTTTCTCCATTAGGTTCCTGAAAACCAGAAAACTTGATGTTTGTTTTGATGCAAAGATGAACTCTGATTTTGTCCAACAGAGCTAGTGCTGGCCTTTGCTTTCAAGCCCTGTAATCTGCATCAACCCTCAAACTCAGTGATTCAAAAGTGAGTGACTCACTTTGTCTTTGAAAAGACCATGAATATTTCTAGATTTATGAGCAATTCAAAACAACCAGGCTTTTAGAAAGGATTTCCCAACTCATTTTGTTGAAAGGTAGGACTAAGACTTCTCTAGAAAAGAAACTAATCTAGTAAGTGCTAAGGAGTATTTATAAGCCACAGTACACTTTATCTTTCAGAATCATATTACAAGTGTAGGAATACCCAAACCCTGTCAGGGTTTTAAAAATTACATTAATTTATGCCCAGGTATAACCACTCATCATAAATCCTGAAAAATGTGCAGGAAGACTGTGACAGGCCATTCTAAGAGCATAACAAGGGCTACATCTTTCAGTGCCAGACTGATGTTTATGTATGTGACTACTTGGAAGATGTTTTACCTAATGCACCATGTTCTTAAATTGGTTCTATTTTAAATATAATCGTGAGAGTTACACTTTTTGTTTGTATGCCAGGTAGTTTATAAATGATGATTTTAACCACTCCCCATTCCACACACCCCAGCCTTATGAGGTAAGTTTTATTCTTCCTGCTTTACCTGTGGGGAAACTTAAACTCAGAAACTGTAAGACCTTGCCAAGGTTACATCCAATAAGTAGATCACTACCTTGGGCTGTTGGCTGCCACACTCACGTTCTTTCCCCTGCGTTCTTTCCCTTGTGCCTTCTGCTCATCTTTGGCAAGGAATTTCTGATGTTAAGGCACCTATTTGGCTTTGGTGTGGTTTTGTTTTTTGGTGTTATGTTTATCTAAGCATTCAGAGTAACATATGGAGGTATGAGAATCCTCGTTTATCTTCTTATATTATAGTTCTGTGAACCACAAAATTTCACCTAAATCCTATTAAAGCTGGCATGAAACAGAACTAGAGAGATGATAGGAAAAGGAGAGTGATGAATTTATTAAAGCTTACTTCCTTTTAATAGACACCATCAGGCTCATGTGTTAGATTGCTAGTTAATTTTGTGAGGATTACCTTTCCAAATGACTTCAATAATTTCTGCTGCGCTATTAAAAACCTTTTATATTTGAAGGCCTAACAAAGAAGAAACTATGATCCTTTCCTTGTGTTACTTGAAAGTTTACAGGAAAGCATAATCCCAGATGGGATGGTTCTATCTGTCCCACAACATCTGCATAAGACCGACATTGGCATCAAACCCATTTCATCCACATACTTCCTAAATCAGCATCAGCGTTTATGAGCAACTCTTCAAGTCTCTTGTTCACATGCATATCATTTTAATGCAGTTTATTTGAAACATCCGGTAGAATGTTCCTCTTACCCATTTCCCTAAAGCATGAGAAGAATTGGCAAGTGACTAATCATTTCTCTGTCAAACATAGGACTGATCCATTTAAAATATGAAAGACACAGTCATGACCAGCCACACCAGGCCGTGGGCCAGAAACCCATCAAACAGGAGGCAGAGCTGGAAGCACAATTTTATTTTACCCATTTAAAATTATGTGTGCATTGACATCAACCTTCATGCACGTGACCCATAACCCAGCAAGAATTATTTCATTCATAGAAAGTCACCAAGGCCTACTTAGTCCTTACAGACTACTTCTATTGGATTCTGGGTTTAACTTTCCTACAGCTTCACAGTGGTAATGCTTCACACACACACACATACACACGCACACACACACACACACACGATGGCAGCAGGAAACCAGTCTACCCATTGCCTTGCTGTTCATACTGCCCTGGACTGGGACTTGAACCCAGTCGGAGCCCAGCTCTCACTCCACCCAGCCATATGACCTGAGCTCAGCTTCCTTTCCTGTGAAGGTCATGTGGCTGAGTCTCAGTGCCCTCCTGACCCCTGGGGTTGATGGGCGGGGCTGCTGAGATGATGCATGATAACATTAAAGTTCTGCATACATGTAAACTTAGTTCAGATGTGCCCCAATCCCTTTGGCATCTTTGCAAGGACTTCCATTTGCCTCTTGAATGAGACTACCTCTTCTGATTTAGGTTTCAGGTCATAAACACATCTTTAAGTTACACTCACCATCCAGCAATCCCCTGAGTATGCAGATGCCCTGCCCTCTTCCCAGTGCCACACCCCGCTGCAGGTGCATGGTGCCCTGGCCAGGTGTGCCTGTCCTTCTCTTGCTGTTACTATCCCTCTTTTCTTCCAGATACAGCTGGGGAGACTCCCTTTACATGGAGCTGTCCCTGACTCCACCACAGTGGAGTGCCGCATCATCCGGGCAGCCCCTCCCATTCACCCCAGGTGTCAGGAGGGCACTGAGACTCTCACCCTTCATAGAATGCATTTACTTCTCTTGGTTATTCACAGCTGCCTGTTCCCTCCTGACCTGGGGCCCAGCACAGGCTGCCCACCATCTCCTGGGATGCTCTCACCCTCTCTTCTGCTCTTCCTGGAGTTCGGGGCCTCTGTTGTTCCTCCTCACATGCATCACTCTGTATTTACTCTTTGTAAGACTCATCACAATCAGAAATCAATATTCATTTTATCATCCTTTGTTTAATGTCTGTCACCTCTTTTTCTGCAGACTTCTGAGAGACAATGCTATGGATTCAATGGCTGCGTCCCTCTGAAATCTATAAATTGAAGCCCTAACTCCCAGTATGATGATATTTGGAGGTGGGACCTATGGGAGGTGATTAGGTTTGAGGGTAGGGCTGCCATGATGGGATTGGGGGCCTTATAAGGAAGAAGGAGACAGCAGAGCGTTCTCTCTCTCTCTGTCTCTCTCTGTCTCTTTCTGTCATGTGACGACACAGTCAGGATGAGGGCTGTCACCAGAACTTGAGCATGTCGGCACCCTGAACTTAGACTTCCTGCCTCCAGAACTGTGAGAACTAAATGTTTGCTGTTTAAGCCACCTAGTCACCTAGTCTGTGGCAATTTGTTAACAGCAGTCCAAACTAAGACTGTATCTCCAGGATCTAGCACAATGCCCAGCATAGAGATTTTCAGTAAATCTTAGATGGCTGCAGTAGTTACAGTCCTGCCCCTGATTTCTACCCGTCACCTGTCACACTGCCTTTATACTTTCCCAGACAGCTAGCATTTCACTCACATTGTTGCACAGGCCTGGTCTCCTATGTGTTTGAGTTATTTACTGAAATTGATATTCACAAGTATTACTTCTTTACAACAAACATGCTAAAACATGAACATCTACATTAGTGTAGTAACCTTGGGAGGCTGTAAACTGCCTGCAGCCACATGCAGGACACTTGGAGTATTGCTTTTGGAAATTGACTTCAATGCTTGAAGCTTTTAAGAAGGTTCTCTCAATGAGGATATATGTGTGTCCTTAGAGAAAGAATTTCATTGCATAAGAGAAATCCATTCTCTCCAATTCAAGTTTGGCGAGTAAGCTAGGTAATCAAGCTTTAAAATTGTGACTACTTAGGGTCAAAAATGGCAGGTAGTAAGGTTGTCATGCTGTGGAGTGAGCAAGCACCTGGGGCTGTTCTTAACCTTCACTACTAACTAGCCATGTGTCTTAGCTGAATTACTTAACCTTTCATTGATTTGATTATTTCCTCTGTAACTTGAGGGGTGTGGTGTACTATATCTATGGTTATTTTTCTATTTTGAAATTGTGTGTGTGTGTATGTGCATGCACACACATGTGCACGCTTGTGGGGCGGGTGAAATGTACTGACTGTGGTAACAAAGCTTGAGAGAAAATCAGGCTTAGCACCATGGCAGTTTGGTTGGATTAAAGCCTCTTTTCAAAGACAACACTCTTATTTGTTGATGTTCTATATATTTGTTAAGTAAAGCAATACATCAAAACTTTTCAAATCATGGAATACTTAAAAATGATAGTATTTTGATGGTACACTGAAGTAAACTGGTGAGATGATGGTGTCTATATGAGGCTTGATGAAAACTTTCACCACATTTTATTATGTAATTATTAGTAAAACAAAATACAAAATATTAGGGAACGTATTAAATTTTGAAGTTGTAGGAAACCTCCAAATAAAAAATGTATCAGTTTATAATTGAATAGAGTGATGACCTCTCTTCAGATTTCCAACTTGAAATGCTTCATTCAGTTCTCAGATGAGCCTTTTGGATAAATGTTTCTTCAAATTCTTGAGTCACCACTTACAAGAAATTTTGTTCATATAAAGAAGTGACAAATAATAAAAAATAATTTTCACAACTGTTAACTTCCTATTGCTGCTGTAACAACTTACCATAAATGTAGTGGCTTAAAATAACACACAATAATTATCTTACAGTTCGTCTGAACTGGGTTTTAATGGGCTGGAATTGAGATGTCAGTAGGGCTGTGTTCCTTCTGGAGGCTCTAGGCAAGAATTTGTTTTCTTGCCTCTTCCAGCTCCTAGAAGCTGTCTGCATTCCCTGACTCATGGCCCTTTACTCCATCTGCAAAACGCATCACTCCAACGTCACATCTCCTCCTCCCACTCTGACCGTCTTGCCTGGCTCTGACACGGACACTGTGATTACACTGGTTCTCCCAAGTAATCTAGATCTTCCAGCATCCTGGAAGCTGCCTGCATTCTTTGACTCGTGGTCTCTTTTGCCACATAAAGTAACAGACTCACAGGTTTTAGAGATAAGGACGAGGACAACTTTCGGGGAATCATTGTTCAGCTTATCACAACCACTCTTCAAAAATTCCCATCAACTGAAATTATATTTAAATAATCAAGCAGAGTTTCCTTTTCTGTTGCTGACAAATGTAATGCTGAAATTTCTTGCAATAATGTGAATGGATTTCTAATTCAAGATCACTTTTTATATCAAGTATTTCAAAGTAATGGTGACTCTGCAGAATGGGCACACCCTTGCAGAGTAGCCACCTTGTAGCTAACCGGGACCAGGAAAAGAACACATCAGCTAGAAGCAGACAGGAGATAGCCAGAGGCTCTGAGTGGCTGCGAGATGGGGGCCCCCGTCTCACTTGTCCCTCTCCAACCCATATTTTCACCCTGCTGAGTACTGTGCTGGCTCCTTGGGTTCCCAAGTGATGAGGCTCTTCAGCAGCCCTTTGTCCTCAATGGACGAGCGGCACTCTGCCTGAAGTACACGTCTAGCTGGGGGGTGCTGGATGTTGCTCCCAGAGCTAAGACCCCACTCTGCTTAGGCCACCCCTGAGCAGCCCTAGACAGATCACCTCAAAGGGATGAAGATCTCACAAGCCTGCTGTGGCTCCCAGATGGGAATCTGAGCAAGGCAGGGAATGTGTGGGTGTGCAACAGGGCTTCAGAGTCAGGCTGCTGGTGTCAAACCCAGGAGCTCCTGCTGATTAGCTGCCTGACATGGTGCAGGTCACCTCACCTTGCTGAGCTGCTTTTATTGTAAACTGGGGTTCTTGCCTCCTAGGTTGCCATAGAATGAGGTCCGGAGAGTGCTTTGCACAGTGCTGAGAACAGCATCAGTGCTGACCACTGATGATGAGAATGAGGATGCTGCTATTTTCAGCCTTGTCTTGTTTTCTTTCTCCCAGGGTAGATTCTTAGTCATCTTCACCTTACCTGCACTGTAATCAGGGGTGTTTCGTGCAATAAGCGCATGATGGAAAGTGTCAATCCTTGTGGCAGCCACATGACATCTAGATAGAAGAGGACAGAAGAGGACCTACCCGGCTGCTGGTTAGAGGCTTGCCGTGCGCAGGTCTGGGGCTGCTGCGTTAGCACGTGCATTGGCTTTCCACAGGTGGGATCAGTTGACTGTAGCAATTACTTCAAATGGAATGAAACAAAAACCTTAAGTGATTCCATCTCTCTTTGGTACGCCATTTCTACCTGCATAAGATCATATAACATTATGATGAATTCCTGAGCTAATTTGGAAATTATACGTATTTATATTTCGGTTGTTATTATGGCAACAGTGCACTGATCATTTGATTCTGAAAGTAATTTCCTTCTACAAATTTACCTTTGATATCCTAAAATGTATATTCAGATTTAATGGAAAAAAAAGATGTATTATAAAACAAGGCAGTGTTTTTGAGCCTGAAATAGTAAGGGAAGAGCATTCATTTGCTTTTAAGTTTAATTAGAAATGGAATGACTTTCTAAATCATAATTTATAGCATTTTAATTAGGATATTATTTTTCAGTGTCTGGAATGCTCATTTTTCACATTTAAGATCAAGAAAGTATTTTTGGGATATGTTTGCCTTTGTTAACCAGTTGGGTGAGCATTCAAGATTTTTTTAAGCAGATATTTTTGTAAAAATATTTAAATATTGATTGCTAATAAAGCCACTTGCTTTAATTCAGTGGAAAATAATTTTATTGAGGCTTAAATAAAGCTGTGCCAGCAATTGTCCTTCCTCACAGTGTTTTGGGGCTGCATTAGTTATAAACAGTGGAGCTGCTGGAGACAGTTACGCAGCACACAAACTCCTCATTGTCAGCAACGGCTGGAGTGTGCTGACAGCTACCTCTTAGAGAAATGTAACCCATGGTTTAATGGTGGAAAGTGTGGCATTAGCATAATTTGTTGGCAGGGACAAAGCTGGGGTTGCAGCATTGCCTTCAACAGTGACTGCTTCATTAACAGGGTCTTACCAAGGCTCAGACTCTAGGGGCGACATGCCGACACATGATCGTGTCATAGGTAACCGGAATCCTGTGGGAAATGGCTGTTTCTGAATAAAAGGGAAAGAATTTAAATTGCTTATGATTATGATTTGAAAAGGACCTGTGGAAGAAAGATTCTCGAAGAATTGCTTGTGCTTGATCAAAATTGACACAGTGTCACGGCAACTTCTTTGACATTGACACTAATGCATATTATAGTTTCCATAAGGTGATCTAGAATTAAAACATTGTGTTCTTCAGAGACCAATTCAGACTAAAATAGATCTACTAATGCAAGGCTTCAGAGTCAAGAATAAATTATAGCCCCTGAGGTTCTGGAAATTCATTTGCACATTGTTAAAGTTAGTTCAGATAATTGGAAACAAAATTTTGTATATTTTAGAAGATATATCAAGACAGTATTGGAAAGTAATAGAAAATATCTAATAATTATTTTATATTAATATTCATCCTTTATACAACAAACTATTCCCTGACCTCAGGATTCCTTTTGATTTTGTGAATAATAAATAGAATTATAAAACTAAGTATAACTGGCTGGGCATGGTGGCTCACGCCTGTAATCCCAGCATTTTGGGAGACTGAGGCAGGCAGATCACCTGAGGTCAGGGAGTTCAAGACCAGCCTGGACAACATAGTGAAACCCCATCTCTACTGAAAATACAAAAATTAGCTGTATGTGGTGGCACGCATCTGGAGTCCCAGATACTCGGGAGGCTGAGGCAGGAGAACTGCTTGAATCTGGGAGGCGGAGTTTGCAGTGAGCCGAGATCGCACCGCTGCACTCACACTTTGGCGACAGAGCGAGACTCTACCTCAAAAAAACATACAAGAAAACTAAAGATGACTGATAAAAATTGATAATATAAGATGAGGAAGTAGCGACCATTTATTGAGCATTTACTATATCCTGGACAGGCAGTGTGATAAGTGCTGCACACATTTAATACATCTAATTTACATTTGATTTTAAATTTAAATTTACATTAAATACATGTGTTAAGCCCTTCTTGCATTGCTATAAAAAAATACTGGAGACTAGGTAATTTATAAAGAAAGGAGGTTTAATTGGTTCGTGGTTCTGTAGGCTGTACAGAAAGTATAGTGCTGGCATCTGCTTCTGAGGAGGCCTCAGGAAGCTTACATGCATGGCAGAATGCGAAGGAAAAGCAGAGGTCTCACAGGACGAGACAGCAGTGGAAACGAGAGAGAATGGGGGAGGTGCCACACACTTGTAAACAATCAGATCTCGCAAGAACTCATGACCACAAGGACAGCACCAAGCCATGAGGGATCCACCTTCATGACACAAACACCTCCCACCAGGCCCCACCTCCAACACTGAGGATTATATCTCAACGTGAGACTTGGAGGGGACATCCAAAACTACATCAATGTATTTAATTATCTTACCTCTGTGACTTAATGTCCTCAAGTTGTAAATGGGGTCATTAAACATCAAGAAAATTAAGTGATATTTCCAAAGTCACTTGGCTAGTAGAGGGCAGGTCTGAGATTTGAACCCAGGTCATTTGATTCTGGAGCCTGCAGGATTGACTCTACAACCCCTGGGCCATGTTCTTTGTCACTAGTCAATTCTACTGAATCCATTAAGTGATTCCCCTGTGGCTCCTTTTCACCATCCCGCTTACATAAGCGTGATTGTGGCTATTTAAAATACACGGCACCCTGATCATTCATTTCATAGTCCTTCCTCTTGTCAACAATTCTAACAATTTCTTCTTTATTCGTTTTGTTGTTGTTGTTCTCTATTGGATTCACATGGGCATGGCATTGGGCTCCTCTGTGCTGACCACGTTTCCTTATCTCCTTTCCATCCCAGTCCTACAGCCTGGAAAGAGGGGGTGCCTTTCAGGGATGAGACCAGAGGGTATCTTTGCTTCAGATTTTCCAGAGCTCTCTTGCTTTTGGATCCTGTGGGCCCGTGAAGTGTGTGGGGATCATGTATGAGTGTGGGGGGTCATGTATGAGTGGGGGTGTTGTGTGTGAGTGGGGAGATCATGTTTCAGTGGGGGCGTCATGTATGAGTGCAGTGATCGTGTATGAGTGGGGG
>NW_012115855.1:1414355-1476290 GCF_000951035.1 Colobus angolensis palliatus | reverse complement strand
TGTATGAGTGCGAGGGGGATCGTGTATGAGTGGGAGGAATCGTGTATGAGTGCGGGGATCGTGTGTGAGTGCGGGGAGATCATGTATGAGTGCGGGGCATCCTGTATGAGTGCGGGGATCGCGTATGAGTGCGGGGGATCGTGTATGAACGTGGGGGGAGGTCGTATATGAGTGTGAGGGGATCATGTATGAGTGAAGGGATCGTATATGAGTGCAGGGGATCGTGTATGAGTGCGGGGATTATGTATGAATGCGGTAGATCTTGTATGAGTGCCGGGGATCGTGTATGAGTATGGGGATTATGTATGAGTGGGGGAGATCGTGTATGAGTGTGAGGGGATCATGTATGAGTGCGGGGTATCGTGTATGAGAGCTGGGGATCGTGTTTGAGCGCAGGGGGTCGTGTGTGAGTGTGGGGGGATCGTGTATGAGTGCGGGGGGATCGTGTATGGGTGAAGGGGGTCATGTATGAGTGCGGGGGGGATCGTATATGAATGGGGGGCATCGTGTATGAGTGCGCGGATCGTGTATGAGTGTGGGGGATAGTGTATGAGTGCTGGGATCGGGTATGAGTTGGGGGATCCTATATGAGTGCGGGGGTGTGGTGTATGAGTGCGGGGATCCTGTATGAGTGCCTATGAGTGCGGGGGATCTTGTATGAGTATGGGGATTGTGTATGAATGTGGGGATTATGTATGAGTGTGGAGATTATGTATGAGTGTGGGGATCATGTATGAGTGTCTCCAGGACCGACAGAATATCCCCTGGTGGTTTAAGTCAAGTGGGACCCAGAGAAACTCTGGACAGATAAGAGGGTGATGCTCTTAGTTCCTCTTTTTACCCATAAAACAAGCGGTTCAACAGAACAATACATTGTTTGCAGGAACAATATGTTCTGAAATTATAAGCTCTGAAATGTATTCTTGAAAAGATCTTTAGGGCCCCAGAAAGGTTTAGGCTCCCATATGGTTCAGGGGATAAGCTCTATGCCTGGAGGTGCCCTGTTCCAGCTCACTCCCAGGCAACCTGTGAGCTAGGCCTGGCCCTTTCCAATTTCCTTGCACCCCCTTGGAGCAGGTGCTGACCAGAACTGCTTGATCACCATCCCCTGTCACAGGGAGTTCTGTGATCATCCACGCTCCATCAGCATTCTCTTTTGACAAGAAGCTTGTTTTGTATAATCTCCCACCAGAAATGATGGAGGTGGCCTGAGATGAAGATGAGCCTCAGTAAAATCTGTTATGTTTTACTTCTGGAAAGTGGGATTCAGCCTGGATTATGAAGTACATGAATTTGTGTTTTGCAACTCAATGGTTCTCAACCTTGGCTAGACAGTAGAATTATGCGAGGAACTTTAAAAATACCAAATACCATGGACTTGTTCCAGAATAATTAAAATCAGAATCGCTAAGGCTGGGCCCTGACAGCAACATTTCTTAAAAGCTGGCGAGTAGAATGTGCAGGGAGGGCTAAACCTTAAGTGAGAAGATGACGAGACAGTGAAGGCGGCTCTAGTACCGCTATTGCTACTTGTAGTAGTGCAGCTAGTACTGCTAGTGAATAGTTACTAGGTGACTATCATGTGCTGATGTTGTTCTGAGCATTTTTCATAGAGCAAAAGTATTCTCATGCATTCCTTACAATAACCTGTCATTTTATTTCATTTTCACCGATGTGTACTTGGAAAACCTTGAAGAGGTACAGCAGTGTATTCAGAGTGGAATCCTGTCTGGGGCATTCTCTACTACAGAGGTGAAGTTTAACCTGTTTGTCTAGGTGCAAGATATCTGACTTTTCTTGCTCAAGAAAAGGTCTTGCTCTGTGACCCAGACTGGTGTGCATTGGCACGCTCTCGGCTCACTGCAACCTCTGCCTCCCGGGTTCAAGTAATTCTCCCACCTCAGCCGCCCGTGTAGCTGGGATTACAGGCACCCACCACCAGGCTCAGCTAAGTTTTGTATTTTTAGTGGAGATGGAGTTTCACCATGTTGGCCTGGCTGGTGTCGAACTCCTGACCTCAGGTGATCCACCCACCTTGGCCTCTCAAAGGGCTGGGATTATAGGCATGAGCCACTGTGCCCCGCCAGATCTCTGACTTTTCATATCCATTGTCTTGTCATAGAAGACTTAGGTGGTCTTGGATGGCAAACATGCCTTGGTTCTGCCAGCTGAGACCTAGGTATAATACGGTAAACAGTGATCTTCAGATTCTGAGTTATAAATCCTGGCCTCCTAATTCCTAGAATCAGACTTCACATGAGTTTCTTGAAATGCATCTTTGCTAAAAATAGTTTATAAAACTTCCAAGGTAGAGAGACCTTAATAACATACTGCCATGCAGAGACTCTGGCAGTACATACAAAGTCCTCCAAGTGCACCAACTAACTCCTGTGTACTTGGATTTAACACCTTTGCACCTTTCCATATGATCCCTCATGTTACATTTATAACCTCCCTGGGAGGGCTCCATCATGAAGGGCTAGATGGGTAAGGTGAAATTTAGATTGTGTTATAGTTTAGCTGGTTGCAAAGTCTGAGATCACTTGCCTTCTAGTCAGGTCATTTAAAAAACATATTAGGCTGGGCGCAGTGGCTCACACCTATAATCCTAGCACTTTGGGAGGCCAGGGTGGGCGGATCATGATGTCAGGAGATCAGGGCCATCCTGGCTAACATGGTGAAACCCCATCTCTACTAAAAATACAAAAAGTTAGCTGGGCATGGTGGTGGGTGCCTGTAGTCCCAGCTACTCAGGAGGCTGAGGCAGGAGAATGGTGTGAACTGGGGAGGCAAAGCTTGCAGTGAGTGGCGAGCCTGCCACTGTATTCCAGTCTGGGCGACAGAGCCAGACTCCATCTCAAAAAAAAAAAAAAAGAAAGAAAGAAAAATTAAACCATTAGTGTAGTGTAGTTGGTTTTGGCGTATTCTTCTATCAATGTATAGACTCATGTAACCACCACCATCTGCAAGGTATAGAACAGTAGCATGGAGATCCCAGGGATGGAGTAGGTCGTCAAAGCCACCCTTTGTCTCCTCCACTTACCTGAGAGGCCTGGATAAGCTTAAGTTTCTCTAAGAGGTTAAGGTCTATGGCCAGCCCTCACTAGTGATTTCTTGGCAGTTAGGTTACAAACTCAGAAAGTTTGGCTGATGATAAGAATGGGAATGTGTGAAGTTTTTCCCACTTGACAAGACACTGTAATTCGTGATCCTCAACGGAGGGACTTGAGCCATGAAAACAAGGCTGGAATCAAAACTCTAAAAGTATAGGTTACTTTCCGGAAAGAAATGAACTGATTTACCCATAGAGGCCTTTGAAAATAAGAATGTTCTGCCTGGCAGAGTGCTGAGCCTGGGGTGTCCTGGGTGGGTTTACACAGGACACATGGAGGAGGGTGTCAGGAGCATGTTTGTCCTCTGTCTTGGTCCAGACCCTTGCCAGCCCACTTCTGCCTTTTCTTCCCTTCCCCGAATTTAGATCTTGAGCTCCATGCTCAAAGGCCTGGAGGGTTTGGGGCTGCCCTCCTATCCCCACAACTTAACACCCACCATAGACTCCTTGAGAAGGCAAAGCAGCCAGAAGCTCCTTTGATGCCTGGGAGCCTCTCCAGGAAAGCTCATTTTGATAACAGCACTCATCCTTTGATCTCCACAGGGAGCAAGTTACCAACTTCATTTTTTAAAATTCTGACAGTTTTGTTGACTTTGCTCTCTGATGAAAGCGTAAAATCCTAGGATGAAAAGCTCTACGTAAATATCAAATAATAAAATAGTTATACGCTAGAAGAAGAGAAACTTGCTGTCTCCTGCTAAATAAATACCTTGTATCTATGCAACTTTGCTTTTCCCCTTTCTATACCTCTCTTGTCAGGGCAAAGCATTTAGAGACTCTGAGTTCTAAGAAACCGTGGGAGCACAGTAATCTGCTGGTGAGATAACTGAGATAACAGGGCCCACGGTCCAGGTGCCAACACTGAGGACCCCTGTTCCTTTCTGTGCACAGAAAGAAGCACTAAAGAGAGTTGTCTCATTTCTGGTTGGGCACGGTGGCTCACACCTGCAATCCTAGCACTTTGGGAGGTCGAGGTGGGTGGATCACCTGAGGTCAGGAGTTTGAGACCATCCTGGCCAACATGGTGAAACCCCATCACTACTAAAAATACAAAAATTAGCTGGGCGTGGTGGAGGGTGCCTGTAATCCCGGGTACTCGGGAGGCTGAGGCAGGAGAATCTCTTGAACGTGGAAGGCGGAGGTTGCAGTGAGCCAAGATTGCGCCATTACACTCCAGCCTGGGCAACAAGAGCAAAACTCCATCTCAAAAAACAGAAAAAAAAAAAAAAAAAAAAAGAGAGAGAGAGTTGTCTCATTTCTGTGATGTGACATCTAATTATGAAAGTCTTCTATACTGAAGGTGTAGGGGAGGAGGAAGGTAGAAGTATGGAAAGGAAAGAAAGAAGAAAGAGGAAAGATAAGAAAATGACTAATTATATTAGAATATTTTTGCATTTTATGGAGCTGGAGGTATCAACAGTAGTCAGCCTGTATGGGTTTGAATTCTGCTGTTTGTTTACTGGCGATGTGGGTAAGATGCTTAACTAATATCACCTTGAGGGGTGCTTGTGAGGATGAGATAAAATGATCTTTATAAAGTGCCTGCCAAGTAGTAAACACTCAATAAAGGTTGTTATACAATCCAGTGGCAAAAAATAGGATTTTCATTTCTTACTTGGTTTCTAGATCCTACTACAGAATAGGAGGAGCTCTGTAAATACTGACTGAATATGTAGATGAGGGAATGCCTAATGAGGAGGTGGAGAACTAGTGCAGCCCACATTGCCCACATCTCTTGTTACCATGCTTAGGAGCTTCTGTCATGCGTGTCAGCGCGTCTCAATTTTGAGGTAATGCTTAACTCTACCAGGGAAAGAATTTAGTGTAGACCTAACTGTTAAGATAGCTACGAAGCCAGTGTCCTTAAAACCAAAGTCATTGAATAGAAAAGAGGTAGGATTGACCATTTGGCTCTGATACACTGTTCTCTTAGTTTCAGTATTTCTCACATTTAGAACTAACAAAGAATTTAACTGTTGAGTCAAAAGTTTGCCATAGGACTTAGACCAATACCATGTGGAAGGTAGTGAGAAGGATTGTCTAGAAGGAAGTGTGAGATGCAGTTAGACATCCAAACTGAGGAGCTAAGGAGTTGATGGGTACCCAAGCTTGGAGTTTGACGAAACAATCAGGCATATAAATTGTTCTTTTTAGGAGTTTTTAGGAACATCAGTTCTTATGGAAACACTGAGTATTCTACACATCTATGTAGAAGCTTTACGGACTGGACTTCCTGTTTCCACTAAGGTTGAATAGACAATGACAGTAACAACAATCCCAATACTTAACTTTTACCAAGGACTTACTTGGTGCTTGATCCTGACTTAGGTGCTCTGTATGCATTATTCTACTTAATCTCACACCATGTATGTCTGTGACCTGGATAACATCATTCTCTTCATTTACACAAAAAGAGATAGATACAGAGGGATTAAGAAAATGACCCAGTATCATACAGATGGCTAAGTCAAGGCATTGAGTTATAAGGGGATAAATTATGAGGTGGACTTCTGCAAAATGTGTGTCCTCTAAGATAGGTCTTTTCTCCATAACTTCATGATTAGTACTTCTGTTCACTTGTTAAAAACATTGGGCCAGGCGCAGTGGCTCACGCCTATAATCCCAGCACTTTGGGAGGTTGAGGCGGGCAGATCACTTGAGGTTGGGAGTTCAAGACCAGCCTGGCCAACATGGAGAAACCCTGTCTCTACTAAAAATGCAAACAATTAGCTGGATGTGGTGGTGCATGCCTGTAATCCCAGCTACTCGGGAGGCAGAAGCAGGAGAGTCACTTGAACCCGGGAGGCAGAGGTTGTAGTGAGCGGAGATCGTGCCACTGCACTCCAGCCTGGGCAACAAAGTGAGACACCATCTCAGAAACAAACAAACAAAAAAAAAATTGCAGGCCCTTTGGCTAAGGAGCAAACTGGGCTAATGTACTAGTAATAGTTCCTTCTTACAAGCCATTGCTAAGGTTTTGGGAAGAGTTAGTTAATGTGTTATATCATTCATTAAGTGAATACTAAGTACCTACTATTTTCTAGGCTCTGTTCTAGGAACTAAAGCAATGAACAGGTCACGCAAGTCCCTGTTCTCATAAAGCTTGTACACTGGCTGAAAGAGACAGTAAACAAGTAAATTAAGTGTGCTATTTTAGACAGGGTATTCAGAGTAAGCATCGATGAAGAAGTTCCATTTGAACAGAGACTGAATGAAGAGGGTGGAAGAGCTTTTCTGGAAGAGGATAGAGCCAGTTCAAAAGGCCCCTCTTTAACAAGAGGCTGGAGTGCTCTGAACCACAGAGAAGGCTGTGGTGGCTGGTGGTGCATGGAGGGGGAGGTGGGGCTTGGCTGTGCAGTGCCTTACAGACCATGGTAAGGAGCTGACTCGTGTGTGTGTAGAGAAATTGAGTTTAAACAGAGGGCTACCATGATCTAATAGATAAGGTTGAAAGATCTCTCTGGTTGCTATATGAGTAAGAGAGGAAATTAGTGATAGAGATACAGGGCGTCTCTTATATGGCCCAGAGGGGCTGGTGAGAAGTGGTCAGATTTGAGTTATATTTTGAAAGCCAAGCCAATAGGACTTGTCTTTGGGTTGGTATGTACAGCATGGGGGAAAAAGATGGATCAAGAATGACTCTTGGTCTTTGGCCTGAAAAATGGGACACTTTTGGAGGAAGGGATATGTTGTATAACCCAATAAGGAAGACAGTGGAGGCAGAAATTTGGGGGATGGAATTGGAGCAAATAGGGTTCTGTTTTGAACAGGGGAAGTGTGAGATGCCTTTAGACATCCAAGCTGAGGTGCCAAGGAGTTAGTAGGTACCCGAACCTGGAATTTGAGGTATGAATCAGGCATTTAAATCGTTCTTTTTTAAGGAGTCTTTAGGAACTTCAGTTCTCATGGAAACTTTTAGTATTTTAGAAATATTTAGTTGTCGAGGCTGTCTTTGATCCCTGAGGTGCCAAGGAGTTAGTAGGTACCCGAACCTGGAATTTGAGGTATGAATCAGGCATTTAAATCGTTCTTTTTTTAGGAGTCTTTAGGAACTTCAGTTCTCATGGAAACTTTTAGTATTTTAGAAATATTTAGTTGTCGAGGCTGTCTTTGATCCTTGAGATTGATTCCTGGAGAACATGCTGGTGTGCGCTGGCATTTCTCATGCTTCCCCTGGGGAAGACATATTCCCGTGCTGAGCAGATGGAAGCTCCAGGCAGCCACACCAGCTGCACAGTGGTAGAATATTTCTAAATAGTTCTCCAAGCACAGGCAGCTATTTTTCTGAGTTCTTTAACACATATAACCTCTTTACTAAGTCCGACATAGATCTTACATCCTATTCATGCACGTTCCCTGTGGAGTGTTCAGTACATTAATTAAGGTCTAACAAATTGTTCATCGTGTTCACATTTAAAAGGGCCCTAAAATAGCCCAATCATGGGCATGCTGGGTGTTTGTGTTTGAGTGTCTTATACACTAAAACTGGACCCTGATGTTCCTTTACTATATACAAATGGCCATTGTGAACACCAAGTGAGCTATAAATCAGAAGATGACAAAGAAAAGGGGATGGATGATGACTCAGTATGGAAAAACCTATAAGCCAGAACCCGCTTATTTATTACGTTTGGTTTCGTTTCCCCACTTCAGCTGTCCCTGGCTTAAACTCTGTTTCCTCCTTTTTAGTCCAGTTTCTTGAGTCATTTTTGCTCTCTGCTGTCAAAAGCACCTTTCATCCACTCAAAGTAAGACACTGATCTTATTCCCCAATTATCTACTGTTCTCTGGAGGTTTTCTTATGGTTCCATGATTTTCTACATTTCATTCCATTAGCTCGTTTGGTCATTTTTGCTTTTCTGGTGAGATGATTTTCCCTAGACTCACAAGAGTTACCCCTCTTGGGTAGGCGCCTCCGATTATACTGATTGCATCATTGGCTCCCCAGGTGATCAGATGTCTCCAGATGGTAATGTTTACAGTGCCTGCCCCACACAGAAGCCTGAGATGGCAGGAAGGACTCTAGGTAGGCTTTTCAGATGGGTGGATGCCTGGACATGCTCTGGAAAAACCAGTCTTCTCTCCTCTCTGCAGTTTGCCAGCTGTGTGACTGTGCGCAGGTTACTGAGTTTCTCCAGACCTCTGTTCTTCCTCTGATAAGAGGGGATACTTCTAATCCACCTCTGGTATTTGCATTAAATAGATAAATACCTGTAAAGCACTTAGCAGAGTACCTGCTACTGAAAGGAAGTCAGTAAACTTTAATTCCCTTCCAAATCCCCGTGAGTCTTCTATTCATCAGGAAACAATAGCCGTGTACTCTGCATACACACATGCCAGTAAATGGCTATTAGTGAAAACAAATCAAGCTCCAGAAGCAAGCTATCCTGAGGAGAGAAGAGAAACGGACAATTTTAAGACAAATTGGAGAAAGAGGGTATGGGGTTCAGGACCGGCAGCCATCAGCATCTCTTGGGAACTGGTTAGAAATGCACGTTCTCAGACTGGGGCTGGGCAGTCTTGTTTTAACAAGCCCTGCGGGTAATTCTCATGTACAGTAACATTTGAGTATCAGTAGTCTAAGCTAAACTCAGCAGACAAGGGGTGAGGAATAATGGTGCGTGTTACTGTGTGTGTTATGTATGTTTGTGTGCATACATACCCATGTGTGTAGAATGTTTGTAACAGCTGAAACTATTAATCAAACATGGTAATATCAGCAAAATCCAGTCAAACCAGTGATTAATTGCCCATTTTTCTTTGGTACTGTTGTCTGAGTAGAAATACTGTATAACTAGAATGCTTATGTTCAATAACTTTGCACTAAATTCATCTGGGGTTTAAAAAATGGATTCATCAACATTTTTCTTTATTTTCTAGGAAATTCCACTTACTTGGATGACCATGGACCACCTCCTAGTAAGGTAAGGTCTTTGCTTGTGATATAAGTCCCCTTTGTCTTTTGTCATACTTACAGCCTCCAACAAGCAGGAACAAATCTCTCCTGGACATGAATCATTCACAAGAAGCAGTAGATGACAGATGTGAAATTGATGTTTAACTTCTAACAAGGAGGAGGCAGAAGAGCATGATGATAGCCCAGATGACAGGGAGAAGGAGCCATTGTTGAATCAGTGGCTGTAGCTGCCCAGGCATTGGAACCTGAGACTGACTTCAGACCTCTGGCAGCGTCTCCCGTTTGCACCTCGTTTTCATTTGCCTTGGCATCGATGCTGGCCCACAGTGTGATAGCCACACCCGGCCTCCCCTTGCCTTTGGGATTTGGAGCTAGACTCACATCTGTCCTGTTCTCTCCAGCCTAACTGGGTTGGGATACTCCACTCGAGGCCCTGCCAATACCCCCTCAAGGCTGCAGTGGCCTGGCCTGTGAGTCCAATTTTGTTTTTCCTGTAAGCAGTTTTGTCTGACTTAAGGGGCAGAATAATCCTTTAGTGTAGTTTCCCTAACACTGTTTACTTTGAGCTCAATGAAAACGGAATGCTAATCTACTAAAAAATGAGCAAACTAGAACAAATTGATCATTGTATATAAGAAAATACATGCAATGCAATCAATTATCTTTTATTCTAACCATATGTCCTTTGTACTTTTTTGACATCTTTTTTTTTCCTTCTAGGAAATGATGGGGATAGTTGATCAGTACTTGGGAAGGGGTTGTGCTTGGCAAAATAAGAAGTTGACAACCCTCTATCTGTCACTTCAAGAATGTTCTTTCTGGCCGGTGAAATCCTAAAGTGTATATACAGGCCCTCTAACTCTCCCTATACTTAACTGTTTTCTTAGTCTTTGGCCACTTAAGGTGATGCCTACAAAATACAGTTGTAAATATACAGTGAGAAGATAATGAACCACCAACTTTAGAGGCTTTGGGGAAATTTACTCTCGTATTAGTCCATTCCTGCATTGCTATAAAGAAACACCCGAGACTAGGTAATTTATAAAGAAAAGAGGTTTAATTGGCTCACAGTTCCACAGGCTGTACAGGAAACATGATACTGGCATCTGCTCAGCTTCTGGGGAGGCTTCACAAAACTTTCAATCATGGTGGAAGGCAGAGAGGAAGCAGGCACATCTTACATGGCCAGCACAGGAACAAGAGAGATGGGGGGAGGTACCACACACTTTTAAACAACCAGATTTCACAGGAACTCACTGTCGCCACAACAGCACCAAGGGGGATGGTGCTAAACCCTGAGAAACCACCCCCATGATCCAGTCTCCTCCCACGGGGCCCTTCCAACACTGGGGATTACAATTAGACATGAGATTTGGGTGGGGACACAGATTCAAACCAAATCAGCTCTGTTTAGACCACCCCCAAATTCATGGGCATGAACTTTAGAAGAAGATATTTCTGGATTCAACACTGGCACTGCCACTTTCTAGCTGTGTGACATTGGATGAATTACTTAATATTTTGAGCCTCAGTTTCTGATGTGCAGGGTGGAACTAAAAATACTGCCTACAGCACAGGAAGCCTAAAATGATTAAATGAGCTGATGTATGATGAGCACTTGACACTGACATGTGATAAACATTAAATCAAGGGTGGCTGCCATTAACTGGACTGCAGGAACATTAAAATTATTGATGAGTGGTACAGCAGTATTTATCACAGTCATCGAATGGTTCTACCACTTGATCCACCACCTGTTTATTGAATGACTGTGATGCTGCAGGCAGTAGAAATACAAGTACGAAACAAAGCAAGAACAACAACAACAAAATAGCCTCTATTCTAGAGGAGCAAAAGAATATAGAGGATTGTGTTCTCTCTGGGGATAAGGACAGTGTCTAACTCGTCTCAGTATCCTCACATTCTTGCATTAGCCTCAATGCACAGAGGCACATCATGACTATTCATTAAATTTCACTGAATTAGACCATGGAATCCAGAACTGGAATCTGCATCAGGTCTTCTGGCTTCCATCCCAGGTTCTTTGAGTAAGCCAGTATTTTCACATTTTAGCTTGCATCGAAAGTACCTGGAGGCTTATTAAAACACCGATTGCTGGGCCCAGGCCCCAGAGTGTCTGATTCAGTGGGTCTGGGGTGGGAGCTGAGCATGTGCATTTCTCACAAGCTCCCACGTGATGCTGATGCTGTGAGTCTCGAGTTCACACTTGAGAGCCACTGTTCTAAAGGCCATGAATATAAAGAGAACTGTTTCCTTAGACATTTTCTGTGATGTTTTCACTGTTAGTAGCCTAGAGAGGGTGATATGGCTATTATCTAAAGTTTATTTATTAATGTAATGATGACTCACCATCGTAAGTTTTCTTGTAGAGAAAACATTTTTAGAGGGGTCAATCACCTGCCTAGGAGGGACAGTAGAGGGGGGAAAAGAAGAATGGTGCGGGAAGGTCTGGTAGGTGTCCTCACTAGTGACTTCCTCTGTCTGCCAAGTAGGGAGGGGCCAGGTCAAGCCCTCCACAGCCCCCTGCCCTGTCATGATGTCACAGAGTAGGATTAGGTGGCTCTGTCAATGGGACCCATCAGCTGTTTTCCTCAATGGCTTGTTGTTCCTGGCTTGATAAACTGGGTTTTACCTGGTCTGAAGACCCAGACCCTCTTTTTATGAGCTTGCCTTTTTTACTTTTTTCCTTGGTGGCCAGCCTGAGTCAACACTTTGGTCTTCCTGCTGGTCTTGCTGTGGCTGGGTTGTCTGTCCTGCCTGCCTCTTTGCCGGGATAGTCAGTGCCTAGATTCAGTGTTTTCTGGCTTCACTTCCCGTTCTCCCATAGGATCTTCCCTAGCTATGCCTCTTCCCCCTGGCTCTGCAGTCTGGTCTTCAACTCCCCCGCATCTCCCCAACCTGCTAACTAAAGCTCCTTGTAATATGCAAAAATTATCAGGTTATAGCAGATTATTCAGACCCCTTTAGAGTAAATCCAGTTTTATAAACTCTTTCCTAAGTTTGAAAATTGGGAGCATAATCTCTTTAAATCAGCAGAAGTTTACCTAATACAGAATCTTTCACTAGAACTGTATTTTCATTATCTGGGATTGGAGTAGCAAAAACACTCTTGATTTTCTAAGCGGTAGCCATAAGAAGAAGAATATAAAAATGGGTAAAAATAACACTGGTATGTGAACATCTTCTCATCCATTCTTATTGCTTCTGGCAGGGTGGAAATGAATCCCAGAAGAGATGAGGTCAGACTTCCGGATAAAGGTCCCTCAAGTGTCCCCTGGGGCGGGGCCTCAGTGGTTTAGGTCTGTAGACCACTGGCTTATCCAGGGACAGGGTGGCATGCAGACGATGAGGACTCACACATGCCTGGCCTCTGGAATGAACCCTTACCCTGGCACGGAAAAGCAAGACTCAGTCCAGACCCATCTTTTTCATATTTGTTTAGCGCTCAAAAATAACTTTTTGATGCCAAGACTGAAAGAGTTGAGATCTAGATAAAGTAAGATTTTTAAACCCTGAAAATATACTGAGGTTACAGGCGAGTTCTCATTTTATTAAAAGTTCAGTTTCACAAGTTTCACATTCCACAAGTAATAGCCATTTAGGGAATGGGGTGTGCCACACAACACATACTGGGCCCAGGTCCTCATTCTCTCCAGTATTTTCATAAGGAAAAAACAAAGGCCTCTGATTTTCACTTGTTTTTAAAATCCACTTGAACCTCACAGCTCACCTCGGTTTTTGAGCTAAGCCATTATTTAAAGGTCTATGTTAATATTTTCTTTCAGTTGCCACATTTTACTACTACTTTGTGTGTACACAGAATACAGTGGTTTAAAGTTAGAGCACTGACTAAGAATCACCATGGAGATTTCTAGCGAATGAAACAGAAAGATTATTTTAAGTACAAAAACAAAAACATGATAGCTGTTTTTGTAAAATTGCATGCGTATGTTTGTATGTATATCTATAGAGACAAGCCTGGAAAGGGTAGTGATGTTTTCTCCAAGTGGTGAGATTTTGGGAAGTTTTTACCCAGTTCGTTATACTTTTATGCATAATTCGTGTTCATTAAAGTAACACCTGCTCAATCTAAAAATCAGAAAAAGAAATTTTCTGGTGTGAGAGAAGATTAAAGTTGGGTTCAAAGGCTTAAGTGCCCTGGCCTCTGCGGCATCATGTGCAGTGTCCACAGACCCGAGAAACTGACATTTCCCCTCCTTGGCTTCATTTCACCTGGGATGTGGGTACCTGGTGCAAGCAGTGGGCAGCAGTACCTGGTGCAAGCAGCGCTCAGCAGCAACAATAAGTTCTGTCGGCAACAATTAGGATGTAGGTATCATTTCATATATGTTAACTTCCCAAACCCCATAGATAAAGAGAGCTGTTCTAACCACCTCAAAGATAATAAAATCACTATCCGTATCTGTTTTTTCCTGTGTGCCATGCACTATGCTAAGCGCTTTGCATGCAAAATGTAATCTCTATAAATGATACAAGAGAGGAAGTAATTTTTTAATCCTTACTTACAGATAAGGGAGCTGGATTTCAGAGGGACAACGTATCTTTTCCGAAAAGATACGTTGAATCCTAACCCCAGAATCTGTGAGTGGGATCCTGTTCGTAATTAGGCTCTTTGCAGATGAAGATGAGGTCATGCTGGGGTAGGATGGACCCTAAAGACAATGACTGATGTCTGTATAAGAAGAGAGAAGTATATAACCTTTATATACTTACCTACCTTCAGCACCTGACCGTTTTCAAACTGTATATAAAACAAATTTTGGTATACAAACTTGAAAAGGTGAAAGAATACCATCCCGCATTCATTTAGCAACACAGGATGGTCCAGGTTCTTTTCACAAAATATTATTTGAGGGAATCCTTCCTCTTGAACGACTGACTGTATAAGAACAGCATGTTTTCTTTTTGTCCTTAGAAACGTATTGTTCATTCAATGTATTTAGAGAGTTTTTGATGTCATCATCTGAAGAGTCGTACTGTGAGATTTCATTTCCATGATCACTTTCATCATCATCATTAGAGTCTTCAGGGCCGTTATGTGATGGCTTGCATTCATCTCTGATGCTTCTGTTGTTTGTGAAATCTCTCTTTCTGTCAGTTATCTTCTTTTGGTCATTATAGGCAAGAGCGAAAAATTCGAAATTCTCCACTCTAGTCAATGGAATTAAAACAAACTACAAAGATGTTGTCTCTAGTCTCATTTTATATCCTCCAAAAAGATGATGTAATACTTTGGGTAACGCTATAAGAAAGACGGAGGATGATGCAATAGTGACAATCTATTTCACTAATGAATCATTCCCCTGGGCCCACACCGTTTAATATGGTAGCTATTAGCCTCAGGTAGCTATTTAAATCTAAATTAATTAAAATTTAAAAAATAAAAATTCAGTTTCTCCATTGCACTAGTCACATTTCAAATTCTCTGTAGCTATAGGCAGCTAGTGGTTACTGTATTGCACAAGAAAAATAGAACATTTTCATCATCAAGGAACATTCTACTGAACGGCAGTGTTCTAATCCATTCCATTGTTCTTATATTTTTCTATTACTTTAGTCTTTTTAAACCTTATTGGGAATAATTGATATATAACAGGTGGGTGATTGTTCCTGAAATGATGAAATAGTAAAATATTTCCAGATACAGGAATAATAAAATTACAAAGATCCCATAATGGATCTTAGATTTTCTTAAATGGTCTGCTGGTGGACCCATATGGTAGTTGCAAGGTAGAATGAGTTTTATTCTCTTTCTTTTTTAAAAAAAAGTATATTTTCTCTTTTTCTTTGGAACATCTCTAAGAAAGAATAAAGTTATAAAATATTAATCCATACAAATAACTAGAACTGCTTGAAATTTATAAAACCTAAAAAAACTAAAAGTAGTTCCTGTGGATGCTGATAGTATATTGAGGGTTAAGCTATATTACTGATATCTACACTTGTATACAAAAGCACTTTTATATATAAAATATTATTTTTGCATATAAAGTGTTATTATTCAAAATTCCATTGTAAAGTGGGTTCATTAGAAGAAGGCTTACAATTATGCTGATCCAGCAATCTCCAAATGAATGAGAAGTAGTAATATGAACTGAGATAATATTTGTATAGTGCTTTGCTGTGTCTGGCAATGAACCATTGCTCAATAAAGTTGAGTCCTTCCAACCCACACCCCCAGAAGCTAATTTCCCTTTAGCATTAATTGTTTAATGCCTACTTAGTCTATGGGATCAGGATGACATTTAAAAAACTGAAGATGATCTCTGTCATCTAACAGCTTATAATCTGGTTGCGTCATAAGGTTTGATGGAATCAAAGACTGAGAGCACGTGGTTCTGTGGTTGATAGATTCTTAAGTCTAAATGACAGGCATTCATCCAAGTGTTTACTGTGCATCAAATTTGCCTTGGCCTCTGTACTGGGTGCTGAGACTAACTGACCACAGAATGCATAGTCTCTGCCCTCCAGGAGTTTAGTCCAGTCAAAGGACTGGCAAACAGATTCATACAGTAAGTATGTTAAGTGGGCTGCTGGATGCTATAAGGATGCACATTCAACACCAGAATAATGCAGGAAGCTCAACTTGACCTTTTTTCCAGGTGCAAGTCCTGAAGGTTGAGTAGGAGGAACTAACTAGGTCAGATAATCTGGGATGGGGACAGGCATGGTGGCACATGCCTCTAATCCCAGAACTTTTGGAGGCTGAGGTGGGAGGATTGGTTGAACCCAGAGAGCTGGAGGTTACAGTGAGCTATGATTGCGTCACCACACTCCAGCCTGGGTGACAGAGTGAGACTCTGTCTTTTCAAAAAAAAAAAAAAAAAGTCTAGAATGGAAAGGATGAGAAGGGATGGGCCTCACTGCTGGAGTTTTAAGAGTGGTAGGTGGGAAACTGAGATATGAACTGCTTTGAGGAGTTTGCCTTTAACAGGAAAGAGAGAAAAGATGATAGCCTAGACAGTGGAGACCATGTCTACATAATTGTGGAGTAGGAGAGGCGTGATCAATCACAAATCCAGTTTTGAATAGTGTCATGCATTAAATTGTGTTTTCCAAAAAGATACGTTGAATCCTAACCCCAGAATCTGTGAGTGGGATCCTGTTCGTAATTAGGCTCTTTGCAGATGACGATGAGGTCATGCTGGGGTAGGATGGACCCTAAAGACAATGATTGATGTCTGTATAAGAAGAGAGAAATTTGGACACAGAGATAGAGACCCACAGGAGAATGCCATAGGGACAATGGAGGCAAATTGGGATTATGCTGTTATGCTGCCACAGACCAAGGTACACCAAGGATGGCTGGCAGGGGCCACCAACCAGGAGAGAAGCATGGAGCAGCTTCCTCCTCCAAACCCCCAAGCAGAAGCCAGCCCTATAGACACCTTGATTGCAAGTTTCTGACCTCCTGAACTGTGACAGTAAATTTCTGTTGTTTTAAGCCACCAAGTTTGTGGTACTTGGTTACAGCAGCCCCAGGTAGCAATACAAATGGATTGAGTTTAATATATTCAGTTACCAGGATACAATTAAGTATTATGCCTTTTAGGCATTATTTGGTTTGATTTAAGAAACATTGAAACCATTTTTAGAAGCTTATCATTAGGATAATTTCAGTGCTTTATTTATTTATTTATTTATTTATTTATTTATTTAGAGACGGGGTCTCACTCTATTGCCAGGCTGGAGTGTAGTGGTGCGATCTTGGCTCACTACAACCTCCGCCTCCCTGATTCAAGCAATTCTTCTGCCTCAAGCAATTCTACAATTCAGCTTCCCAATTACCTGGAACTATGGGTGCATGCCATCACGCCCAGCTAATTTTTGTATTTTTAGTAGAGACAGGGTTTCACCATTTTGGCCAGGATGGTCTCGATCTCTTGATCTCGTGATCCACCTGCCTCGGCCTCGCAAAGTGCTGAGATTACAAGCATAAACCACCGTGCCCTGTGTTTCAGTGCATTTTTAAGTTTTTTTCCAACCTTCCATACAACTCAGGTTTTTCCCCCAACCTTCTTTCTTCACTTTTCCTCATTATTCTGATGTTTTTAGCTGTTATTACCCCCAACATTCTCTCCAATTTCTTCTATTTAAAATTCATTTCTGCTGTTCAAATTGTGTTATCTTCTATACAAAAAACTGATTGTATTACATCATATTTTTCTCTGAAAAGGATCTCAGTGACAATTCATTTAAGACAAAGTTACTGAAGAGAGAGGTCCTGTTGCCACCCAACAGAGGGACATGAGAGCAACAAAGAAAAACAGTAAGGAAGTCTGCTCTCTTTCAAACAGTGTGTCCCTATTTCTACAGGAGACTTCTCAGCCTGACGGTTAACAATATGATATGGTTTGACTGTGTCCCCACCCAAATCTCATCTTGAGTTGGAGCTCCCATAATTCCCAAGTGTTGTGGGAGGGAGCTGGTGGGAGATAATCGTGGGCGTGATTTCCTCCATACTGTTCTTGTGGTAGTGAATACGTCTCACAAGATCTGGTGGTTTTATAAGGGGAAACCGCTTTCACTTGCTTCTCACTCTCTTCTGTGGTCTGCCGCCATGTGAGATGTGCCTTTCACCTTCAGCCATGATTGTAAGGCCTCTTAGCCTTGTGGAACTGTGAGTCCATCAAACTTCTTTCGTTTGTAAATTGCCCAGTCTTGAGTATGTCTTTATCAGCAGTGTGAAAGTGGACTAATACACAAAACTACCACAAGTTCCTAAGAAAGATTACATTTTTGTTTTTTTCCCCCCCTTTTAATAATTTCTTTAGATTTGGAGACACATTAGCAGAAAGAGGTTCCATGTTCTGTAGTAAGAAAACCATGATGTCCATTCCTTGCTTTGAGCTTAAAGATGAAAACCCAAATATATTATAATCATAGTAGGTAAATTACTTACAGAAGGTATTGGGAGTACAATGACCTTCAACTGGCTTGGTTAAGCACTGGTGACCTTGGAGAAGATTTCTGGATCCAAAAGTTCCCATTTCCCAGAGGGCAGGATTGTTGGATTTTGTGTGTGTACACAGTCTCCTGTGGTCAGCATCACTTTTACTTGCAAGAGTAGATTTCAGAGAAAAATGGATTTCTTGTTTCTATCTCCCAAAACCTCAAAGCCTGTTCGTTAGGATATAGACGTGCCCATCCACCTGATTTTTCTCTTCTCTGTGAGGACCTGCAAGAAGCAAATAAATCTCTGGCACAAAATTGCATTGTGTGTGGGGCCACCCTGCCTAGCATGCTTCCATGTGGCCACAGTTTCTGAAGCCATTGCTGCTGCTAAGAGGGTGCCCCTGGTTCCACGCTCCTTTTCATTTTTCTGTAAAGAACATCCAATGTAGTAAAAACTGACATGTCTGATTTTCTTTGAAGAATAAAGAACTGGCATTCTCAAGAAGTTCATAATACTTTCTTTTTTTTGTTTAAGGCTGAAATGATGAAGCCTCCTTATTTTTGACTTTTCAGTTATTTTTAATTATGAACTATTCCAAACACAAAAAATGAGTGAGACTAATACAATATATATCCAGTATCTCCAAAGCACTCACCCACCCCTTAGGCTGAAAACATGTGACTCTGTTAATTTGCTGCATGCTCCCTTCTGACTTTTCTGATCATTCTTGGCACCTGGGAGGAGGCTGAGAAGAATCAGTTTTAGAGTCAGATCTCGGTTCAAATCCTAGCTACGTCACTAGTTACCCTAGGTACTCTAAAATAAGTACTTCACCTCTTTGAGCTTCAATTTTCTATTTCTGAAAGAGAATAGTAATGCCCACCTCTTAGGATTGTGAGGCTGAAATGAGATCACTGGAATGCACTTAGCGTGATGCCTGACACATGATAAGCACCCAGCAATGGGTCCTTGATTCTATAGCTGTTTCCTTGATGTAGATTCTGGTAACTCTATTTGCTATAACTTAGAGCAAGCCTAGTTCCCAATCCTCCACCCCACTCCACACCCTATTTTCATTGGATTTTTACTTTTTTATTTTTTTTAAATAAAAAGAATTTTTTTGAGACTGAGTCTCACACTGTCATCCAGGCTGGGAGTACAGTGGTATGATCTCGGCTCACTGCAGCCTCCACCTCCTGGGTTCAGGCAATTCTTGTGCCTCAGCCTCCTGAGTAGCTGGGATTACAGGCGTGCACTATCACGCCCGCCTAATTGTTGTATTTTTAGTAGAGATGAGATTTCACCATGTTGGCCAGGCTGGTCTTGAACTCCTGATCTCAAGTGACCTGTCCATCTTGGCCTCCCAAAGTGCTGGGATTGCAGGTGTGAGCCACCAGGCCCAGTCTTATCATTTTATTTTTAATTTTTTTTAGAGACATAGTCTTGCCTTGTCACACAGGCTGGTGCAGTGGCACAATCATAGCTCACTGTAGCCTTGACCTCCTGGGCTCAAGCTATCATCCTGCCTCAGTCTCCCAAGTAGCTAGGATTACAGATATGTGCCACTATGCCCAGCTAACTGTTTTTTTTTTTTTTTGGTAGAGACAGGGTCTCACTCTGTTGCCCAGGCTGGCCTTGAACCCCTGGCTTCAAGTGATCCTTCTGCCTCGGCTTCCCAAAGTGTTGGGATTATAGGCATGAGTCACTGCAACTGGCTTCTTTGGATTTTTAAAAGCAATTACATGCCCATTGGCATACCAGATATGAATCTCTTACCTTATAACAACATTGAGGGCTTGTAGTTATCCCCGCTTTGATGCCTTTGGGTTAATTCAGGACACTAAGCAAGGCCTTTCACAATCCCTTGCCATTTTGTTTTTTCTTAAGAATATATTGTTCTCTGTGTTCAAACCTGACTTTGCCCAAAGTCCTTAAAAAAAAAAAATCCTGCAAAAGTACAAAAGTGAAGCTGCTTTTGATTTTATGAAAGAATCAATTGCACAGGGTAATAGATTTGTGTTTAATGATTCATAATAAATATATCAGGTTTAGAGAAAGAGAGACCTAGCAAGACAGAACGAGGCTGGGAGTCAGGAATCAGTTTCACTCCGAGGAACATGACCTTGAAAGAGTCCCTTCCACCCTCTCATTTTTTTCATTGTTGCAAGTGATAGGAAAATTAATGATGTGAATAATTTTATTTTTAAATAATTATAAGAGCTTCTGAGAGCACTGTATGCTATAAAGAACTTTATACTTTGGTATTCTGTTGGAGATGGGTAATTAATAGCTTAGAAGGTAAAAGAATCTGCAAAAGGAAAATCAACCTTACATAATAGGGTTATTGTTTTTTAATCCCAAAGTCGCCTGTATTCCCACTTCACTCTTACTTCATGCACATCACATTTCTTAAACCATTTATGTGGAAGTGTTTGGCCAAGCTGGCTGCTTTCCAAGATTTCAACTTTCACTGGGGATCCGTGTCCAAGTGCAGACAGAGTCCTTCTAAATATATCAATTTTATGAGCATGTAATGTGTCTACTCTTGCCCAAGAAGAACATAACGAATTCATTTCTTCCTCCACAAATGTTTAGTGCTATTAAGCACATCTTTCATTTTTTTATTAAAAAATTCTGTGAAGCCACAGGTTTAAAAATATGTAGTTTATGTAATTGTTCTTTTAGTATCTTCCCCACCCCAATCCCCAGGGGCCAGTTATTATTGATAAGATGTTCACCAAGCCTTATCCAAACCAGTATCAGTTACAATCGTGGGCTTAACTTGTTGTTGGAGCTGGGCTGTCTATAACAAAAATGAAGGGCTTTAAATGAAGCATGAAATTTTAAAATTGCACATTGTTGTTGGAAAGCATATTTAATCAAGAAATTGCTTTAGCAAATTAAGAAAACCGATGCCACTATTCCTTGGCAGAGTGGCAGTTGCCTCAGGGCTTTCAAAGTTGTAGTAACATAATCATCTTAGCAGCTCCCAATACAGCTACCTAATTCTTTTCTTGTTTATTTTTTATTTGATTGTATGATCATTTCTTTGTTTTAAAAATTATGCATGCTCCTATTGTGTTTTAATTTGGAAAGTACAGAAAATTATAGACTAGCAGGAAAAAATAATTACCCACAATGCCACCATGCAAGGGCAACTAAAATGAACCACTTTCACAAGCTCGTCTAGTCTTTATAGTATATTAATAATATTCAAGCCTCCTGTCACATTTGTTGCAAATATTTCATCAGTCCTTGTATGTTTAATCAAAGTTGTGCATGCACGTAACACAAGAGTTTACAGAACCAAAGCCCTCGTTGAGAAACAGGGGACTCCGATGGCATCCTGCGCATCACTTTCTGCTCTTTTATCTGGTTCTTTAGTATTCACTTCATATCCCTGGTTAACCTGTTATGTTGCTGCTTCTGGATTTCATTCAGCTTTACGCATTGTCTGTGCAAGAGAAGGATTTAGCTCTTTCACTGCAGCTGGCCCACCCACCACCCCCAGCACCCTTCTGTGTCATCCATCCTTCCTGCCTAGGTGTATGTTATTGGGGCTAAATCAATGCCCAGTGATTTTATTGTTGCGACTAGGTAGACAGGAACAACAGCTGAGCCATTATGATTATGTCTCCTTTCCTGCTTATCTTTTCATTTCCTTTATAACAAATAATTGTCTTGTTTTGTAAATTTATTTACATACTTTTCTATGATCCCCAATTTGTCCTTGAACTCTTCTCCAGTTGTGTAAATCTCCCTGGAGCCTTCACACACACTAGGTGTTGTATCAGTGTGGAGTTGATGAAGTCTGTCTCTCCTGGGGTCTTCTTGCCTGCTCCCATCAGGACAGGTTGCTCACTCAGCCTCATGCTCAGGTGTGTCTTGGGATCTCCTTTCACTCTCTTCTGTATCAATATGGTTTGGCTGTGTCCCCACCTAGATCTCTTCTTGAATTGTAGCTCCAACAACCCCTACATGTTGTGGGAGGGACCTGGTGGGAGGCAATTGAATCATGAGGGTAGGTCTTTCCCTTGCTATTCTCGTAATAGTAAGTCTCACAAGATCTGATGGTTTTGTAAAAGGGAGTTTCCCTGCACAAGTGGGTCCATTAAACCTCTTTCTTTTGTAAATTGCCCAGTTTGGGGTATGTCTTTATCAGCAGCATGAAAACGAACTAATCCTCCCATTTCCTGCATTACCATATTGTATTTTTTCCCTTTTGCTGCTGTAACAATTACAGCAAGCTTAGTAGCTTAAAGCAACACACATTTATTTTCTTACAATTCTGGAGGTCAGAAGTCTGAAATGGGTCTCACTGGGCTCAAATTCAAGAGCCAGCAGAGATGTGTTCCTTCTGGAATTTCTAGGCGCAAATCCATTTCCTCGACTTTTCCAGCTTCTAGAGGCCACCAGCGTTTCTTGACTTGTGTCTCCTTTATCTTCAAGGCCAGTATTGTTGCATCCTCAGATCTCAGACTCGCCCTCTCCTCTCTCCTTCCTTAATTTATCAGGACCCTTGGGATTACATTGGACTCACATGGGTAATCCAGGATCCTCTCCTCCGCTCAGGATTCTTATCACACCTGCAAAGTCCTTTTTGCCATGTAGGGTAACATATTCAAGGAATCTGGAGATGAAGACATGGGCATCTTTGGGGGACCATCATTCTGCCTTCTTTCTTCAGCCTCCAGTGACTTCTCAAGAAAAGGTGCATGGGACAGAAGTCATCTGAAATACTGCATTTCTGAAAATATCTTTATTTTATCCTTGATTGATAGTTTGACGTGATATAGAATTCCAGATTGGAAATCTATATTAATCAAGATAGGTTAGTGTGATGCAATTATAATAAACTCCAAAATCTCAGTGGCTTTGCACATTGGAGTTTATTTCTTGCTCCTATAAGAAATCGCTTATATAGCTCAAGGATCCAGGCAGTTTCCATCTTGTGGCATTACCCTCTCAACACAGGACCTCCAATGTTACTGTGGCACAGAGGAGAGGAACTAGAGGGGCATGTAGGAAGACTTTTCATCCCTTCAGCCCGGAAGTGACACGTGTCACTTCTTCTTTTTTTTTTTTTTGGAGACAGAGTTTTGCTCTTGTTGCCCAGACTGGAGTGCAATGGCGTGATCTCGACTCACTGAAACCTCCGTCTCTCTCAGAGGGTTCAAATGATTCTCCTGCCCTCAGCCTCCTGAGTAGCTGGGATTACAGGCACCTGCCACCACGCCTGGCTAATTTTTGTATTTTTAATAGAGATGGGGTTTCGCCACGTTGGCCAGGCTGGTCTCGAACTTCTGAGCTCAAGTGATCCACCCCCCTTAGCCTCCCAAAGTGTTGGGATTACAGGCGTGGGCCACTGTGCCCGGCCGACTCGTGTCACTTCTGTGAGCAGTCCATTAGCCAGAACTGGTCGCAAGGCTCCACTTAACTGACAGGCGGCTGCAAGATGGAGCATATGAGTACTCTGAGCATTGAATATCTCTGCCACAAAATCATGTCCCCTCTGAATATGAAGGTTTTTGCCAGTTTTATTCTAGCTTCCAGTATTTCTGTTGAGAAAACGAATTCCTGATCTTTTATATGAACATCTGATCTGTCTCTGTGGAAGCTTCTTATTCTTCATGTTCTAAAATGGTATAATTCTGTGTCTGGTGTGTATAAGTTTCATGTAGCATTCCAGATACTTGGTGGACCTTGCAATCTAGAAACAGATACCCTGTTCTGGAAAATTTGCTTGATGTTTTCTTTTCAAGAAAGACAGGATTTTACTTTGTCACCCAGGCAGTGGTGTGATCATAGCTCACTGCAGCCTTGAACTCTTGGGCTCAGGTGATCTCCCTCCCTCAGCCTCCTGAATGGCTGGGACTACAGGTATGTACCACCATGCCTGGCTAATTTTTTTTTTTTTTAATTTTAGTAGACACAAGATCTCGCTATGTTGCCCAGCCTGGTCTTGAACTCCTGGGCTCAAGCCATCCTCCCACCCCAGCCTCCCAAAGTGCTAGGATTACAGGTATGTACCACCATGCCTGGCTAATTTTTTTTTTTTTTAATTTTAGTAGACACAAGGTCTCGCTATGTTGCCCAGCCTGGTCTTGAACTCCTGGGCTCAAGCCATCCTCCCACCCCAGCCTCCCAAAGTGCTAGGATTACAGGCATGAGCTATTGCATCTCTCCTGCTTTTGATTTTTAATTTTTTTTATAAATTTGGAATCTCACTTTGTTGCCCGGGTTGGTCTTGAACTGCTGGGCTTCAGTCATCCTCCCACCTCAGCCTCCCAAAGTGCTGGGATTGTAGGTGTGAGCCGCCTTGCCTGTTTCTTCCTCTGCATTTTCATTTTTTGTCATTCTGAACCTACTCTTATTTGGATTTTGGACCTCCAGGAGTAGTTGTCTGTGTTTCTTGGCTTTGTTCCTCTCATTTTTTCTTTGTCTTTTTTGCTCTACTGTCTAGAAGAGTTTTGAAACTGTCTTCCACCCCTTCTGTTGCATTTCTTCCTTGCTGTTCTCATATGTTTAATTTACAAGAGCTTGTTGTTGTTGTTCTCTGAATGTTCTTTATTATGACATTCTTTGGTTCCATACAGGCTCTTTACATTTCGTACTAAAGGTTATTATGGGTATTTTTATTATTTTTTGGTTGTGATTCTGGATGGAATATTTTTCCACTATGTTTTAAATTTATTGTTGTAAATATTGAAAAATTACTGATATAATGTCGTGTTACTGAACTTTTTATTTATTTCAATAATTTTTCAATTATTTTCCCTTTCCTTTTTTTGATAGAGAATGAAAGCATGCATTTTATCTCTTTATCCAATTCTGGTTTAAGTTTTATAGCATTACCCAGAATCATATTACGTAACGTAAAGTCCACGGTGGGAGACTGTGTATTCATTATCATGACGTCTGCCACATTTAGGACATGTACCTATTTATTTGACAATAAATACATGCCAAATGAATGAATGATGGTTATGGACAGTATCTTTCTTTTGCTTCAAGTTTTAATAATATTAAAAGTGTTCTATCATTGCATATAATTGTAATTTTTAGTTTAAGGTACATATTCTTTATCATGTTAACAAAATATTATTTGTTAATTTTCTGAAAGCTATAATTATTTGAGAAAATATGTTTCCTTTATGGGTTGTGATCTTGCACTCAGGAACATGTGTTGAATTAGCTTAATTCAACTTTATTTTATAAACTAATAGGGTAAAAACTAGTGGGGACAGACAGGTTGAGACATGCAGACAGGCACCATTTATCACTGTTCGATTTGTTATAACATTTTTACTGGTAACCTGGAAGAGGAAATGCTCAGAAAAATCTGAGTTTGCAGGTGACTCTAATATTTTGTCTGAACCACAGGACTATGTACTAAGCTCAGAGTCTCTGTCACCTATATTATTGGGCTTCCTCCCAGGACAATACTGCAGCCCAAAGAGGCTGTCAAAATACTGGACACCCTGGAGCACAGAATAGAACTGTGTCTTGTGCAAGCTATGATATATCTGTGTCTGAGAGATTCTATGCAGTTTTAGTCAACAAAGACCAAGAGAGGTGTAACTGACTGGAGAACATTCAGAAACTAATAACCAAAATGATCTTGGGAGGTAGCAGCAAAGACTAAATTAATTATGGTTCTTGTCAGGGGAGACATTGACTCTGGAAAATGATCAAAGCCTATAAAACCAGAAGCAGTGTGTTTGAGGTGAACACAAAACTCTTCACCAAGGCCTTGAACACAACTCTGGTCTGAAATTAAATAGACTCAAAGTGCCTCAAATCTTAAATACGATATGTCAAAGACAAATTGAAGGACATTTTGTTTCTTGTGGGGGATAGTAAACAGCTGGACTTCATTTGCCCAAATGACAGTACAGGCCAAAACTATAAATCAGTCCCTATAAAAGTTGATATATATTCGTGGATGATGAATCCACAGTGGATTAGGAAAAGTACAAGGTTGTTTAGAGGGACAGCCTAATATTTTGGAGTTGATGTTCTTGAATCCAGTAAGATCATTCTTATTTTATATATAATAAAATAAGAAAATTAGCAAAAATTATTTCCAAAAAGAATATTGTTTAGTGGTTATTGACTCATATTTACAATTTAGTAATTTTTTTCTTTTTTGAGACAGAGTCTCACTCTGTCATCCAGGCTGGAGTGCAGTTATGCAATCCTGGCTTATGGCAGTCTCCACTTCCCAGGTTCAAGCGATTCTCCTGCCTCAGCCTCTTGGGTAGTTGGGATTACAGGCACCCACCACCACACCCAGCTAATTTTTGTGTTTTCAGTAGAGACCGGGTTTTACCATGTTGGTCAGTCTGGTCTCAAACCCCTGACCTCAAGTGAAGTCCTCAGCCTCCCAAAGTGCTAGGATTACAGGCGTGAGCCACTGCACCCAGCCAATTTAGTAATTTTTGGTTCTTGTTTCCAAAGCATTCACTGGACTGCACCTGCTCAGATTCCCCATCTTGTAAGGCTTTCCTTAAAGTCTCTACCTCCTGCAGTTGCCCTAGGCAGAAGGTCAATATTGGGAAGGCATCAGCAGCAGGAGTTTGAAGATCCTGGTCCAAGTCCTGGCTTCCACTCCTCCTAGTCTTCATCCTGGCAAAGCCAAGTACTCTCTCTCTGAGTTTTGTTTTTCTTGCTTATAAAATAGGAAGTAATGATTTCCTAGTAGTCTTCACATTCACATTTTTGTGAAGAGGAAATCAAGTTAACATTTCTAGAAATGTTTTGGGAGCCATAAGGTGCTGGCTGTGCACTGATGGGTACAGATGGGGTGGCCTGTTTTCCAAACCTCTGAGTCATTACTTCTCTCTGACACCCTGCAAATGAACCCCCATGTGGCCTCTTGCTCTGGCAAGCTGGTTTGATTATGTGCAGGGCCCCTCTGCCCTGGAAGCCTAAACCCTAGTGAAAGGCAGGCTGGGCAAAGACCCTGGCAGTTCTCTTCTAGGCTCACACAGTCATGTTGACCTTCAGCTCCCCTTCCTCCACCCCATGGGAAGGGAATTGTCAATGTATCCCCCTAAAACCTAGGGTAGAGCAAAACCAGTTAGACCTTCCCCCTGCCTTTCCCTGGGGTGAGACCTAGACTCCCCATTGGCTCCCTTCCCTTCCCCAGTCCCCATTAAGGGGAAATTGGGAGTCATTTGCTTTCTGTACTAGCTGTGTGGGACATGAGAGAAAAATGAGCAATGTGAAGCCAGCCAACAACAGAAGGAGACCCAGGGAAGGAGCCAAGTGGAAAACAGCCTGAAAAACCTTTGTGCCATCCTTTGAGAGTATCATTTCCTACCACTAGAGCCTAATTCTGTTCTTGAGGAATACATGATCTTAGGGCTTCACCTCCTCCAAGAGGAAGGCAGCCTTGGGCTCCTATTAGAGATCTTAGTGTGCGAAACTGCAAAGCACTTAGAATGTCACTTCTGATCTTGTAATATTCTCCTGTAACAATAGCTGGCACACGTCATTATACATCATACTGTTACCTGTATGCATATATTTTTATCTCCCCAACTATATTGTAATTCCTCAAGGGCATGGAACATATTTTATACATCTTTTTTGGCTAATGGATATGTACTAATTATATGTACCTAGAGGAATCCTTTCATCTGGCAGTCGGAGGTATCCAGAATGAACTTGTCAGTTACGTAAGCCCCATCAGCATGATTCCACGACGCAGTGCCTCTAGAGCAGTGCTGTGGGACATGGAGTATCACAGATGATTTGGAGAGGTGGACGCTTCTTGCCCAAAGTCACTTATGTGCCTGGCTTTGATCTTCATGCTTCTCTCATTTCTTTCTTCTTCTTCAAAACCACATGTCTTCCTCCCCTTGGCCAAAAAGAAGATACCAGTGAAGTGGTATGTCAGGGCATTAATAATGAGAAGTGTGCAGACTGTAGTTTATGAGAATTTCAGGTTCTTTAATTTAGAATATGACTGTTTGCTACAATTTAACTTCATGGGCGAATATAGCAAAAAATAGGCAAAAATAACTGATCTGGGCTTGTCATCTGTCTACTTAATGGACAAGGTATGAGGGTTATCTAATTGACGTTTCTGAAGTTTCAAAATATGTTCAGATACAAGATGGTCACTGAGGAGAGATATTATTAGCTCGACTGCCATTGTATTAGGCTGGTGCAAAAGTGATTGCAGTTTTTGTCGTGAAAGGCGATAGTGTAGTAGTCAGGGGCTTAACTTTTGAAGCTTAGTGAACCCACATTCACTTGAAGACTCTGCCTCTTACTAACTGTGATTTGGGACAGATTTCAGAATTTCTGCTATCCTCAGTTTCCTCATGTACAAAGGATCCTATTGGATAGGGTTGTTGAGAGAATCAACTGAAAGAAACCATCTAAAATGCTTAGCAGAGGCCTAGTCTATCCTGGGTTAATGAAAGTCTAGTCAGTTGTTGGTGTGGTATGAGTTAGTGGGTTTGATGTGCACACATAAATGCCTGTGCAAATACAGAGGAAGAGTTCTAAGAGTTACAGCAGCAAGCAGCGTTTGAGTTGTGTAAGCCTTCAAAAGTGTGTGCTCTGACCTCTGATGTTGCTATTTTAAGTTATTCTAAATTTGTTAACCACAGACGGGACTAAAGCAAGAATAATGAATATATTTTATTTATTTTATTACAGTAAGACAAAAGAACAGATTTTCTTTAATGTGCACACAACAAATAATGTGAGAGAAAAAAATCTCTGTGTTTGGTGGGATTAGTATTTTCACTTGTGTCCAGTCTGGCCAACACTGGAATTAATGCTATTTTAAGTATACTTTTCAGCCGTAATTATCCAAGTAAAATCAAAAGCAGTTGTTTATTGAAAAGTACTACATTTAAGATAAGAAATTTAGTATATTGCAGACCACAGTTTGGAGATCACACTGAATTATATCCCACAGGAAATATCATTCTGGATACTTTATAGGGGTGTACTTACACTAAATGTTACTCCAGATCTCGGGAAGCATATGTTGTAGGGATACCACAACACACACAGGGGAAAAATGCACTTTTAATAAGCCCTACTAATTTGACATTCATAATTCAGAAGGGAGATAGGCTGACATGGGCCTTTTTCTCTGTAAAGATCAAGAATGTGACAGATGATTGTAGGAACAATTACATTACAAAAGAGAATCACCTTATTTCAAGGACCTCTTAGTGCAAAGAAAGAAAAGGGTGACCATTTTCTTATGGCCTTCAGTCATTTCTTTGGTTTATTTAGCACTGGCTCTGGTACTAGTTGCATGGTGTACAAATCCCCGATGCAGAGGACATTCTGCAACTCTGCAATACATAGAGAGCCCTAGAATGGAAAAGTGCTAACAAATTTCATGACCTAATTTAAATTCCGTAGTGTGGCTAATTGATGAATTGTGTTTTACTGATCTGAATTGCTAATTTTTATAGATATTATTTTAACAACTGTCCATTTGTAATTATGTCAGGGTGTTTCAGGGGCTTTTTTTTTTTTTTTTTACAGAGTCTTGCTCTGTCACCCAGCTCTGAGTGCAGTGGCACGATCTTGGCTCACTGCAACCTCTGTCTCCCAGGTTCAAGTGATTCTCCTGCCTCAGCCTCCCAAGTAGGTGGGATTACAGGTGCCCACCACCATGCCCAGCTAATTTTTGTGTTTTTAGTAGAGATGGGGTTTCACCACGTTGGCCAGGCTGGTCTCAAACTCCTGACCAGGGTCTTGTTTTAGCTAGGTGTAATTGTGTATGTTTTGTGGCAATTGGCTCGAGTCAAATCAATTTTAAATCTGCCAGAAAAGTTTGTTTTAACTAGTTTTTATTCCTAGTAAAAATGTGCTCTCATTACTATTTTGAGTGGGTATATATAGTATATTTGTAATCGATAATATATTGGAATACCCTTTTAGAATAATAATGTTTCATCTAATCAGAAATCTAAAGAACCACTTGGTGATTACTGTATACTCAAAGCCAGTTAGTACATTAGTGAAGTCACCAAAAGAATCACTTCCATTTCAAAATCTTGGGCATTTGGTGGTATATATTTTTATTTTAGTGTATGAGGAAATCAACCATTGCTCTCCCAAATAACAGAAGTTATTATTTTGCTTATTACATTTAATTATTTTTCTTTGCCATTTAATTGAAATACAGGGCTTGTATATTTTGAATGGGTGTAAAACAAATTTATAGATTTATCATTTTATATTTTAATGATTAATATTAAATTCTCTTTTTAACTCTGTGAACATGTGTAATTTGAATTATTGAGTTATGCAGAAAACATATTTTCAGCTACCTATATCTAGTTCAAAAAGTGCCAATGAAAGATCAGTTTTCCCTTATTTTAGTTACCAAATGATCTTGTAATTAGGATTAGTTCAAAAAGAACAAAATATTTTTACAGCATAACAAAAGGCAATTATTGATGATAAACCTGAGTCATCCATTTATTGGAGGTTCAAGAACTTAAATTATTCTATCAGTTCATGTGAATCTCTTTCTTAAAACTTAGCAAAAAATATTTCAATAGTTTACTTTTAATAATTATTTACTGTTGCTTTTATGGTTGTATGACCATTGAATGCTTGAGTTATAGCTCAAAGCTATCATTCATTCAAAATTAAGGATTACAAGGATGTGTTTTCATATTTTTTTGTATTATGCTACATTTCACTTTTTTATTGGAAATAATATTTATCTTGTCATTTTCTCATTGAGAATAAGTATGTTATAGTAAAATTCCTCCTCAACTCCTTTTGTCAGAAATTCAAATTTAATAGGCAGTAATTGAACTTTTTAAAAAGAGCACTGATCTTTAATGGTAATAATTGTGATGGCTTCTAAAGGATGTAATAGGTAGTTTCATTTGCCTTTGGTCCTGAGCAGTCTCAACAACAGAATTCCAAAAGTCCCATTCATATAAAGAGATGCCCGTGCGCTTCCTACCGCTCAGATATGGCAGTGGTTTCCTTATAATGGTGGTTATGGCACTAAAAGTAGATGTTTGATTTTTTAATATTCTTCCACATATATGTACAAAATTAAAATTTCCCATCTTACTCTAAAAAGACTCTACTTGTATTCCAATTGAAGGCACCGAAAGGTGCTTTGTTCGGGCAGTTTTTGTTTAATTTTTGTTTTGGCAGTAGAGCCTGTAAGTCTTCAGGGATGCAGCGGCTCTCAAGATCTGCATTATTCATGCATCGTTGTTTAACGTGTCGTTCCTGGAATTCTGCGTTAGCAGCGAGGATGTGTGCTGGCAGACCACCTCCACTTTCACTTAGAAAATTGCCAGGCAGTGCTCTTGCCTTCTAAGTGATTACTTTGCTGTGCTCAAAGTACCTGTATGAAGATAAATCTTTTGCTAGGTAGTAATTCCTCAAGCACTGTCCCCCCCGAGCAAAAATGATGGCAGATATGGTGTGTTCAAATGACTGCTGAATAGGCAAGCTGCATTTTCACAGGATAGTGTATAATATTTTAAGAACGATTGTTTTGATTATGCAAATATAGAAAGAACTAGCAAAGCTTACGGGGGAAAGGCAATAGGCAACTGTTCTGCATTGTTTTGGGGGAAGAAGTGTTTGCTATTTAATGATTAGGAAGTTTGCTTCATGTTATTGGAACTTAGCATTAATTTGATTACCTTGGGAAATACACATACATTTCACAATCAAAATAGATTATTTAAATCTCCCAAGGTAGCCCGGGATGCTTTTTTTTGTTTGTTTGTTTTTTGAAACAGAGTTTCACTCTTGTTGCCCAGGCTGGAGTGCAATGACACGATCTTGGCTCACCACAACCTCCGCCTCCTGGGTTCAAACGATTCTTCTGCCTCAGCCTCCCAAGTAGCTGGGATTAAAGGCATGCACCACCACACCTGGCTAATTTTGTATTTTTAGTAGAGATGGGGTTTCTCCATGTTGGTCAGGTTGGTCTCAAACTCCCGAACTCAGGTGATCCATCCGCCTCAGCCTCTCAAAGTGCTGGGATTACAGGCGGGATGCTTTTTTGACAACCCCACTTCTACTCAGCTTTCTTTCTTTCCTTCAGAACCCTGTTGAGGGTGTGAAGGACAAGTTAAGCCATCTCCATCTCTCTCATACTGCAGCCCACCTGTTCTTTAGATCATAACCACAGACTCACATCTTTAAAGAAAGTTCGCAGATCAACTCAGAACCCTTACATGGGTCTTTCTCTCCTGCTCTCTCATCAATCAGAGTAAGTTAAACTTTCTACTAAATTTGTTTATATTGATATATGTATGTTTATAAAAGGTATGAGTTAGGTGTGCAAAAATGTAACATTATAGGTTAAATAAGGTACATTTACATGATATAAGGTATTACTAAACGTGCATCCTAAGGTAAATAAACCCAACACAGGAACTGCCCATTTCCACTGATGATAGAAAGGTGTCTGTTTCTAATGATTTAGTCTCAGCTTCTCAGGGGTCTCCCCTTCTCATTTCTTTCTTCCTTTCTCCTTCCGGCTGATCCAAGTTCCCAGGGGGCCTTAGGGGAACAGATCCTTGTCCAGGCGCTGTCCTCTGTCCAGGATTGTCTCAGTTCACTAAGTCTGGTCTTGGGATTCAGCCCATTGCTTCCATGTCTGAAGTGGCTGGCCCTGGCCCCTCCGGGGTCTCTGGTCAAGCCCAGAGGCCCTGCATCCCCCCTTGCCCTGACCCCAGGCACCTCTAGCCCTTTTTCAGAGCTTCAGAAAAGTTCCAGAAATGTCCTCATCATGAATTGCCCCAGGATCGTGTGTCTGAGAAGGTCATTCAACCATCACCACTCTGAAGCTCAAGCTCTGATGAGAAGCTGGACCTCTCTCTGAGAGGTAGAGCCTCAGAGCTCACACCCTGGGGGCCAGCTTCTTGTTCTGTAGGACTCCCAGAACATTATCTGCGATTTCTGTCAACCTGTTCCTCCCTAGACCACTTGGCCCAAGGGAGAGAACCACTAGACCTTTTCCTAGGGACCCAAACAGCTTCTGAAATCTGATCTTGTCCTTCTTTATCCTTATCCTGTTGACTAACTGAACGTTTGTCTCCTTTTGGGAAGCAGCTCGCTCTTACCTTATTCTTACCAATCTTTGGTTCTGTTGATACACTTGATGCCTTCCCCTTCAGGGTTTACTCTTTAGAATTCCATGCCACTCTCCTCTCAATCATTTGGCGTTGGAAAATTTTGACTTTCAGGACAAATAGCTTTCACAAAAAGTCACAAATGAAAATTTAGAAGCTAAAAAGAGAAACAGAAGATAGAAAGTAATTATCAGAAAAAAATGTAAATGATGAGTTAATGGGTACAGCACACCAACATGGCACATGTATATATGTAACAAACCTGCATGTTGTGCGCATGTACACTAGAACTTAAAGTATAATAATAACAAAAAAAAATCAGACATGAAACTGGAATTGTCTTCCTTTCTATATTGTCTCCATTCCTTTTTAAATTACATCTTTCTTTTGTTCTTGTATTAATTGTCTTATTAATTCCATGCTTTTTGGAGGGGAGAAGGATGGAGAAAGTGGTAAATAGCCTCAAATCCTTTTTGCCAGCAAAGAAATGATAATTTAAAATAGATTCAGGCCAAGCATAGTGGCTCACGCCTGTAATCCCAGCACTTTGTGAGACTGAGGCGGGCGGATCACTTGAGGTCAGGAATTCAAGACCAGCCTGACCAACGTGGTGATACCCTGTCTCTACTAAAAATACAAAAATTAGCTGGGCATCGTGGTGGGCACCTGTAATCCCAGCTACTCGGGAGACTGAGGCAGGAGAATCATTTGAACCTTGGAGACGGAGGTTGCAGTGAGCCAAGATCATGCCAATGCACTCCAGCCTGGGTGACACAGTGACACTCTATTTCAAAAAATAAAATAAAATAAATTGGAATACTCTATCTCTGGGTCTTTTATGTGGCACCTTGTGTGCATTTCCTGAGTTCAAATAAGCCACTGAAAAAATACCTCAGTGAAAGTTTCAATCCATGAGTTGTTTCTTTTCATCTCAAGGCTGCTTATCAGAGGACATAAAACAACATTAACTGTGACAGAAGAAAAGGACAAAGGCAGAGCAGGCTGATATCACTGCATCAGTCCTGAACCATGCTTCGTTAAAGTCTGTACTTTGAAGAGTTTCAGGCCTTGTTGTTAATCAGTAACTCTAGCCATGTAGTGTGCAATTTAAGAGAACACAAGGATCAAGGAGAAGCAGCTCTTGTCTACATTGCTTTTGCCTGTAATGGCTTCCATAATTTATCCACAAGGAGAAACAAGCAATGAGAAAAATCTTCCCTGGCTGGTCAGAGCCTGTTCATATTTTGGCAATAAATGAAGATAAGGAGTTATCAGGTGTGGTAGATTATTCCCAAGAGGATGTGTTTTATTTTTATCTCATGATGAATCACTTTCTGATGAACACAGCAGATAGCACTTTTAACAAAATCTCTTTGGAGAATAAGTATTTAATTCTATTACAGAATTCCAGCAAGATGGCCATTTCACAATGAACTGTCCCCTGTGAAGTACTGTAGAGCAGACACAGAGTGTACCTCAGTTGTTATTTAAAGGATCAGTTATCAGCGATAATAGGCACTTAAATCCACTGGGAATCTTGTGCAAATGCAGTAGGTCTGAAGAGGGGCCCGAGATTTGGCATTGCTGACATGCTTCCAGGTTATTTTAATGACTGGTCCCTGTTTCTCCCTTTACACAGCAAAGTTTTAGAGCACCTTAGAGGGCTCAAATAACTTTGTGCAGAAATTTCTTATTGAATTAGCCGAGCCAGTAAGGACTTGCAATGCCAGTGGCTTTTATGGGCCCCTCAGCTTGCCAATCATTAGGGAAACTGCCCAACTGGAAACTAATAGCTTAAGCAAGGAAAATTCTGTCCCTGGCCAGGACAGCACCTCTGCAAACATCCATCCAGAATTGATTCTGATGTTCTGGCTGTGCCTTGGAGGGTAGCTCGAAGAATGCCTTTGTTTTAGACTCTCCCCACCTGCAGGCTACAGGACTTATTCTCAGGGCTATGTAAAACATTGTATCGGTAGGAGCAAGCGAGCAATTTCTACAGTCCGTATGGGGACCAAAAATCTTCATTCTGAGGATGGGAATGACCCAAGGAACCAGTTAGAATGGATCAGATGTATTTCTGTTAATTTACAAAAGATAATTTCATTGTCAGTAATGAATGTTCCTAAATGCTTTGGACACAATAAGGAGTTTCAGGAGAAAACTGTAATAGTGAGTAGTTATCCTTTTCCTGGGCTTTTGATTCCTTAACATGAAATGCTGATTCCAATGCTTTGGCTCTCCTATGTCAGTTCATACAAGCTTCTGATTTTATTAATTATTGCTGCTGTAGAGAAGAATCTGCCATATTAGATGAAAGCCACTTTATCAAACCAAGGAAAAATATTAAGTCTACTAGAAAATACAAGAGTTTTATTGACTATTGTCTTTAAATATTTTTTTAAGTTATGGAAAAGTTTAAATGTACAAAAATGAAAGTATAGGTTAACAAAGCCCTGTATACATCCGTCTTCTAGCTGCACCAACTTACGGTGCTAGGGGCCAAATGTGTCTCCCCCAGATTCATGTGTTGAAATCTAATCCCCAATGTGATAGCACTAGGAGGGGAGGCTTTGGGCAGTAATTAGTTCATGAGGGTGGAACCCTTATAAATGGACTTAGTGCCCTTATAGGAAGAGATACAACTTGCTCTTGGACTTCCCATCCCCCAGAACTGTGGGAAATAAGTTTTCATTCCAGTGCAGTATTTTGGTAAAAATGTGTCATAGGTGGTGATGAATGTTTTCTCTTTTACCACATTAGGAGATACAAAAGGTTTGGTTTCTCTTTTTTTGCAATATTGTTAAATATAGTCTTAACTTTAAATATAGTCTTAACTTTCATACTCTCCTATGAGAGTTCAGAAATCTTACCTAAACTTCAATTCTACCTTTGATAAATGAAATATGGCAGTGGTCCCCAACCTTTTTGGCATCAGGGACCAGTTGTGTGGAAGATAATTTTTCCATGGATTGGGGGTGGGTGGGGAGGATGGTTTCAGGATAAAACTGTTCCACTCAGATGGTCAGGCATTAGATTCTAATAGGGAGTGTGCAACCTGTTAATATATCCCTTGCATGTGTAATTCACAGTCTTTTCTATGATATGTAGTCCAATTTAATTTGCAATGGTTTGAATGTTTGTGTCCTCCCAAAATTTGTATACCGGAATCTAATCCCTAATGTGATAGTATAAGAGTTGGCACTCCTTTGAGAACATAATACCGCTGCTGATCTAATAGGAGGCAGAGCTCAGGCAGTAATGCTCACTCGCCCACCCACCACTCACCTCTTTCTGTGCAGCCCAGTTCCTTACAGGCCACAGACCTCTACCAGTCCACAGCCCAGGGGTCGGGGATGCCTGAAATATGGTATATAGAACTAAATATATAAAATATATATAAATGTATATTTCTTTGATCTATATAATATAAAAGATTATGTCTTTCAGATTCTATAACAAAGTACCATAGACTGGGTGGCTTATAAACTACAGAAAGTTATTTCTCACAGTTCTGGAGGGTGGAAGGTCAAAAGGTCAAGATGCTGGCCGGTTCAGTGTCTGGTGACTGCCTGATTCCTGGTTCACAGGTGGTGCCTTCTCTCATGGTGGAGGGGGCATGGCAAACTCTCTGGGGTCTTTTTTTTTTTTAATAAGAGCACTAATCCTGTTTCTGCCTCAGGACCTAATCACTTCCCCAAAGTCCCACCTCTTATACTGTCATATTAGGGTTTAGCTTCCAGCGTATCAATTTTGGAAAGACACAAACATTCTCAAATGATAGCAGATTAAATTGCACTACGTATCATAGAAAAGACAAAATTAAAGTGGCCTATACAAGATGGAACTTTAACAAGTCTAAAGATAGGCAACTCTGAGTGGTATGACATCCCCACAGTCATGCAGGAACCACATTTTTGTGTGCATGTCTTCCATGCTTAAGATTGCCTCATGGTCCAAATTGCCCCTGGAGCTCTAGCCATCATATCTGCTTCTCTGACTGGTAACAGAAATGGAGATGAGGGGGTAGGAACAAAAAGCCCTACCTTCCAGCTCAACCAGTCCTAGACCCCAAACAAGGATGTCTGCATATTTCAAAATGGCAATTCATGCCTTCACAAAAAGCAGGAAATGTTGTAAAGTCAGGATTCACACTGTGGGAAGCTGTCAAAATATTGATAAGGTATTTCAAAGACTTTGGGCAGCCACAAATGATAAACATCCATTACATGTAGTTTAGAATTGTATCCTAGTGCAACTGTTATTATGTGACCATGATTACCAAATCTTGGGAAAAAAAGATTGGCTCAAATATGAAAAATAGAGGAATGCATAAGAATCCTGAGAAATCCTTTGCTAACATATTGTCAGTATTTCATAAATGTGTGTCCTAACACCAGGCTGAAAAGGAAGCTCAACTCAGGTTTGCCTAAGAAGAAGCAGGACTCCTGATTTGAAGGGTGGTGTGGGGGAGGGTTTCTAGCGGGGAATGGATGCTTAAGCCGGTGGTGGGACATGGGTGTTACGTAGTTTTACCCAGTGCTCTAAAGAAACACGAAACAAATAGCTTCTCCAGCAACCAGAGCCAACAGACTGTCACTTCTCTAAACATTTAAGCTGCTTTCATGCACTTCTGTTTTCAAAGTAAATGGTCTATTCGGCTGTTTGCTTTTGTTGTTTGTTTTGGCAGGAAATAAAAATAGGGACAGAATAATAGCTAAAATGTATTGGGTGCTTACTGCATGCCACACACTATTTTGGGTAGTTTACATTTAAACATCACAGGCCATAATATTGGCATTATTACTAGCCCATTTTACAGATGGATAAATTAAGACACAGAGAGGTTAATTTGCCAAAAGTCATGCTGCGGGTAAGAGTAGGGATTTGCACCCTGGCACTATGTTGTACTGTAATATATCCACCATAACACATATTCTCCCGTGAGTATATTTTGCAAATTGTGAAGGGAAACAAGGGGAGGGCGAAGGGGGCATTGGCTCTAATTCACTTCATCATAGAGAGTAAAACAGGCAGAAGAGATTGTCTGGGGTTCACAGTGTTAGTGCAGACATCGTTCTGGATCCTGGGTGCCGCCCCCTCTTTAGCGCTTCACTCACTGGCGGATCTTAGCCCAGGAAGCTGAGGGCAATCTTAGGCCCTCAAACTTGCCACCCATCTGAGCTCCCCTCCTCCTTTCTACCACTCCTTCACGTCCTCCACTTCTGAGAGCAGTTTTGAGTCACACCCCTTGTGGGAGATGCCTCAGCCCTACCCTGAAACTGACCCCTACCCCCACATTGCCCCAGCACCTTGCATTTGAGCACACCACTTCCCAGGTTGTGCAGGCCTCAGATTTTGAGTACAGTGTTGTAATATGTATTTGGCCTGTAACTTGTGCTGAGATGCATGGATAAGCCATTTTAATTTCAGTGTATAGCAAAACCCAACCTTGACTGAAAGTGTGGACTAACACAGGCAATTTCTTCCTGCCTTGCCCATCACGTTGCATAGTTAGAGCCAATTCCTCAAGCCCTCCATCCCTCCTCCCTTCCAGTTCCCATGTGCTCCCCTGATCTGATGCAACACCATGGCCTAGCCTCGTGCAGTGTGCAAAGAGGAGAAAGGAGTGAAGAAAGGGAAGACGAGGGGAGGGGTCCTAGGCAGGGCTTGGAGGCTGTGACAGTCACCCTATAGGCATCAAATTGAGAGAGTGGCCTGGGGAGGAAAGACTACTTAGGGCAGCGGCACCCCACCCCCCCACCTCCCTTTCTTCCCACTCAGCCATTTGCTCTGTTTTCTGGAATATCTGCCACTCTCTCATCCACCAACTGTATACACTGCTCTGAGAGCTGGGACTTACTCACCTTCATAGCTGCATTTAGCGCATTACCTAGTACACAGAGTCATGCACATAGCAGGACCTCAATAAATATTTAATGAATACAATTCAGTGTTTATTATCACAGCCCTTGAACTCACAAAAGCTGAAGTCACATACTCACTGTATATAAAGAGACTGTCTTTACCCCATGACTCTTAAAAGCGGGATTGCTTGGACCATTCATCAGTGGAAGAATTACCTGGGGTGCTGTTAAAAATATAGGTTCCCAGGCTTCACCTGAGAGTGTGATTCAGTGGAGCTGGGGATCTGAATTTTTAACATGTGTCCCCAGTGACTCTAAGGCAGGTAGACCGTGGAACTCATTTCAGAAATGACCTCAGCAGCGTTTCTTGATCTTTCTTAATCTCTGTCACTCTTGCTTAATACTCTCTACTGCCCTCTCTGTGCATTGATAACTGTGGGTCCCTGGTGGCTGCAAGCCACATGTGCATTGCACCGGAAGGGGCGTTGTTGTGACTGAGTCCAGATGACCTTAGGAATGAAACCCAAGCCCTCATGGGGTTAAAATTCCAGAAGGGCCTTAGTGTTTGCTGCAAAATCATCGGTGAGGAGGAAAACCCCACTGCTTCATGAATTGAATACTAACCTGGAACTACTCCCAAATCAGTTGGACTTTGGTTTCTCATTCAGAATCTTCACTGAATGTTAAGTGAGTTTTAAGATATCATTTCCATGTAAAAAGCTTATAAAGACTTGTTTGAGAGTGTACTTGGAAAAGAAACATTTTTATCCTGTCTTACATATGTAATCAAAATTAATGGCTTTTCCCCCAACCTATCTCTGCTACTTTCAGCTGTTAAATAGCCATTTGATTTAATATAGCACCCAATGACTCCCTCATTCTTCAGTGATCTGCAGCAGCTGACACCTGAATTTGTCTGCAGACAATGTGCTTTTAAAAATTTTGGCCTGCTGGTACTTTTGATGTAAATTTTATAGGGCCATCGTCTTTAGATTTTTCTTTATCAAACAAAATACTCTCTTTTTTATTATTCTTACTTACATTCTTATGATGATTAAAATATCACAGGAAATGTGTGTGGTTGAGTCCATATTTACTAACTCTATTTTATGATTATGTTCTGGCAGATGGCTCCTACCATACATAATAAAATGTCAGAGGTGCAGCAGTAACCTCGTTATGGTGTGCATTTGAACTCAATCCTAGCACCGTGCTAGGTCCCAAGGCACATCCTTTGTTCTTTACTTTCTTTATCTTATTCTTTTTATTGTTAAACTTTTTTTAGTTCTATTTTTAATTTGTGCATTTTTGTTATTTGGAAGATATCTTTGTTAGCCACCTTGCATCTTTTCTGGAATAGACTAGGATATGTATAAATATATATCTTTAATGAACGTGAATAGAGAAAACCAAGATATTTATATTGTCCAACTTTTGGTTCATTTTGATTCCCACCACCATCTTTGCATGGCTGTTGCTGTAAGCCTGTGATCTTTACTATAGCACTCTGATTTCCTGCAAGAAAAATGAAACTGAGCCCCCTTGATACCCAGTCTCCAACTCCCTAGCATTCCCTACATACAAATGCTTCCTCTCACACAGTTAGGATGTGTCTTTCTCCTCTAGATACCTCTACTGTGGGGTGCACCCCCACCTTCTCTCCAACAAGGCTGTCAAAGATTCCGCTACCTCCTCACTGCCACTGAGCGCCCTCCAACATGGCTGCCACCACCAGAGGTCTTGCCAGCTCACAGCTGTAATAGTTCCTGCTCCCCCTACCTGCTGCAACCCAGCCAAGGGAAATGTCAGAGTCATTTCAAAGCTGGGAGAACCCCTCTTTCTCTCCACAGTGTGTTTAGTGTCAGAGCTCTGTGTGTGTGTGTGTGTGTGTGTGTGTACGCTTCTGTTGGTAGGAGCTACAAGTAGATGACTATGAACACCTGCTTCTATAGCCACAGTGAGTTCCCAGTCCAGCAGGGAAGAAGGTATATCTATAAGGTTTTTCTACATAATGAAAGAATTATGCTTTCATAATCTTGTCCCACAAGTACCATGGTGATCATGGCAAAATGCAGAACCCAAAAGTTTTCAAAATAGTTTGTCTTCTGAAGACTTTTATTCAGTGCCAAGTTTGTTCTTGATGTTTTTCTTCTAAACATTTTGTCCTCTTTGATGAAACAAGTAATCTATGGTCATTATTTCTAAAACATATTTCCTTTTTTTATGGCGATGACACCAGTGAAGCCTTTTAGACTTTTCCAGGGTGTTACCAGGTGGCTTCTGACCACTGTCACCCATTAAAATGGCTTAATTTGAGTTTGAGGACTAGAGTCAGGCAGATACAGGTTTAAAGGCCCATATTTACTAGCATAACATTGTTAAAAGAAAACATTTTACAAAATTAGCAGAGTTTATTTGAGCAAAATATGATTCATGGATCAGGCAGTTTTCAGAATCATAAGAGGTTCAGAGAGAGCTGCACCCTGCATCATGGGCAGTATTTATAGACAGAATAGAAGGCAGGTACACAAAAAACTTGATTCCTTACAGCTCAGGTTTGCGTTCATTTGGTGTGGTCTGATCAGTTGGCAGCCTGTTATTGGCTGAAGCTTAGGCTGGTTTGTGATTGCCTGGGACCCAGCTATCTTTACAAAAATTAGTCTCCCAGTTAGATTTCCATTCATTCACATACTGAATTAGGTTGTGGCTTGCTACATAGCAACTCAACGTAATCTAACTTAGTTTAACGAGGAGAACTTGGCTAGTTAGTAACCTCTTCAGGGTTTTCTTGCCCACACATTGAGGGCAATGATAGCCTTTACCTTATAGGGCTGGTGTGAGGGGTAAGGGAGGTCCACATGACTGAGTCCTGCCATGAGCCACGTGCCCAGCAAATGGCCCAAGGTTTTACTCCCATCCTGAGAAGAGCCACAGGGGTTTCCTCACATTCCCTGATGTCCTCACATGTCATTCTGGACTCCCCTTGGGAAGCTTTATTTCACATACTTAGCGAGAAGAACATCTTTTAAATACATGGTAGATTTTGTTTCATTTTTAGGGTTTTTTATGCTAACTGTTGACCTTTAGAGGACACATTGTGAGCCTCTTGGTCCTAATTGCTGTACGTTTTGAGACAGATCTTGCTGATGTCTTTGGTTCCAGCCTCGTCCCCACCACTCCATCCTCCACACTGGCCAATGTGGTCTCTCTGGGGGCCTCCTGCTTCACCCTCTTCTGATACCCTCAGGATGAAGGGGGAGGAGCACAGTTCTGCCCTCCCTTTTTCCACCTCAACCCCCTGCCCACCCTCGAGAGGTTTCTCTGTTTGCTTTTATTTGTTTGTTTTTGAGACAGAGTCTTGCCCTGTCACTCAGGCTGGAATGCAGTGGCCCAAACCTGGCTCATTGCAGTCTCAACCTCCTCAAGCAGTCCTCCCACCTCAGCCTCCTGAGTAGCTGGGACCACAAGTACACACCACCATGCCTGGCTAGTTTTTGTTGTGTTTTGTAGAGAAGAGGTTCCGCCATGTTGCCCAGGCTGCTCTTGAACTCCCAGGCTCAACCTATTTGCCCATCACAACCTCCCAGTGCTTTTGTTTTTTAATAACTCCTTGTGATTTCTTGCCTGCTCTTTTAAAAGCAAGACTGGGACTCTTTAAGACATGGTGTGTTATTTTTAATAAATCTCTGTACCCTGGCCGTGTTGTGTTATTTTTAATAAATCTCTGTACCCTGGCCATGTTGCCATCAGGAGCATCAAAAGGACAAACAGCAGCTAAGTGAGCCCCCACCAGCGAGTGTTATGGACCCCTTTATAAGCTCTCCTCATTAGGCATTTCTGGCGCCTAAAATAGATGGCTGGAAAGGTAATTAGATGCAGTTACTTGCAAAAGTCTCAGAGGCATTTTCTTCATAGTACACAAGAGGAGCCTATTAATTAGTTCTAACAAGGAAGGTTTAAATAACATCAGTTAATGGCCAATTGCTGGTGGCAACCGGGCAGACAGAATCCAGAGGCCCTGGGCTGAGCTTCATCTTTTGCCTGGAAGGGGAAAAGATCCATGAAGACAGGGCTCCTGCATGTAGTCTCTCTGGGAAGATTAAATACATGCAGATTAAGGAGTTGAGAATAATTTAGTGCCAAGCTCTGTGCTAATAATTGTAAGTCCAACGAGTGAACAGGAGAATCCCCCAGAGATGGAGGAGATGTGAGTGTTTGGGTCCAACACCAATCGTAACTTGCTTTTTCCTAAGTGGTTTTATGTGTTGTATAGTATGCTTGTTGTTTGTTGGGTTGTTGTAAAAAAGTGTTCCATCCCTATGGGGAGATTAGGCTGGAGCCCCAAAACAAAAATTCCACCTCTCCAGGGACTCTCAGTGTCTGGCAGCCTACAGGGAACAGGTATTGCGCTAGAATTAATTAAGCATGGCCCTCTCTGGGGCCATCTTTTGGAACGCACACATCCCTGGGAGCAGGGACCCATCAAGCTCTCTGCACTCCAGTGAACAGCTGTAGAGAAACTTCCTCTGAGCAGGACGCACCTGGAGCAGCCTTGTGGGTCGTGGAAGCACAGGAAGGGGACAGAGGTCCTTCAGCATCCAGTCGCAGTCATGAAGTGCCACTCCCCATGGTCTGGTGCCTCTGCAGCCCCATCTCCCTCTAGCTGGTTGTCCCCACTGCCTCCACCCATGCCCCATTCCTCCACCCTGTGCCCCAGCCACGTGATGCATCTCTGCCCAGAGCATGGCTCCAGTCCCCTCACTCCCCCCCAACACCCAGCATCATCAGAGCCAGAGTTAGTAAGGGGGACACCGGCCACAGGAAACAACCTCAGATTTTAGCATGAGCAGGGAGTGGGGAAGAGAGCACTGGAAAGTCTCATGGTGGAGAAGAGAGATAAAACGTACACTGTGTTTTCAAAAATGTAATTCCATTCACATACCCAGGAAATTCTCCCTTTTAAAGTGTACAATTCAGTGGTTTTTGGTATATTCACAAAATTTTGCTACCGTTGCCACTGTCCAATTCAAAGCATTTTCGTCACTCCAAAAGGAAACTCTGTACCCACTGACAGTCACTCCCCACATTCTCCATGACCCCCAGCCTCTGGCAACCACTAGTCTACTGTCTGTCTCTATGATTTTGCCTGTAGGAGTCTGAGCATTTCATATAAATGGAATCATACAATATGTAGCCTTTTATATCTGACTTCTCTTACTCAGCATAATGTTTTCAGGGTCTGTCCATGTTGTAGGAGGTATCAGTTCATTTCTTTCTATGGCAGAATACTATTCCTCGTTTGCATAGAGATGATCTTTCTTTTTCTTTTTCTTTAATTTTTATTTATTTATTTATTTATTTTGAGTCTGAGTCTCACTCTGTCGTCCAGACTGGGGTGCAGTGGTGCGATCTTGGCTCACTACAAGCTCTGCTTCCCAGGTTCACGCCATTCTCCTGCCTCAGTCTCCCAAGTAGCTGGGACTACAGGCGCCCACCACCACACCCGGCTATTTTTTGGTATTTTTAGTAGAGACAGGGCTTCACCGTGTTATTCAGGATGGTCTTGATCTCCTGACCTTGTGATCCGCCTGCCTCGGCCTCCCAAAGTGCTGGGATTACAGGCGTGAACCACTGCACCTGCCTTCCTTTTTTTTTTTTTTTTTGTGAGATGGAATCTCTCTCTGTCACCCAGGCTGGAGGGCAGTGGCACGATCTCAGCTTACTGCAACCTCCACCTCCTGGGTTCAAGCAGTTCTCATGCCTCAGCCTCCTGAGTAGCTGGGATTACAGGCATGCCTCTGACACCTGGCTAATTTTTAAATTTTTAGTAGAGATGGAGTTTCACCATGTTGGCCAGGCTGGTCTGGAACTCTTGGCCTGGCCTCAAGTGATCCAACCGTCTAGGCCTCCCAAAGTGCTGGGATTACAGGCATGATCCTTTTAATGTCCAGCTGCCTGTACCCAACTCCCACCCTTAAAAAAAATGCTTATGCTTAAAATAGTGACATTTTATAGACATACCACCCTTATTTCATGGGCAGTTCAGTTGTCTCCACTTTTGGGTTATTATGAATAATGCTATGAATATTTCCATACAAGACTTTAGGGACATATCTTGGGTATACACCTAGGAGTGGAATTTCTGGGTTTAACTTTTTGAGGAGCTGCCAAACTGTTTTCCAAAGTGGATGCACCATTTTACATTCCACCAGCAATGTAGGCGACTTCCAGTGTCTTTGTGTCCTTGTCAACATTTGTCATTGTTCATCTTTTTGATTATAGTCAGCCAAATGGCTATAAAGAGGTGTCTCATTGTGATTACTCCATGTTTCTTAATCAGTGTTTAAAAGGTTAGCATGTTTTGTGTTTCAGAGATATAAGCAAAATGCTAATCTCTTCCTAATTATTTTTAGTTACGGTTTTAAGAAAAATAGGCTTTGGCCGGGCACGGTGGCTCACGCCTGTAGTCCCAGCCCTTCGGGAGGCCGAGGCGGGCAGATCACTTGGTCAGGAGATCGAGATCATCGTGGCTAACATGGTGAAACCCCGTCTTTACTAAAAATACAGAAAATTAGCTGAGCATCGTGGTGGGCGCCTGTAGTTTCAGCTACTCGGGAGGCTGAGGCAGGAGAATGGCGTGAACCCGGGAGGCGGAGCTTGCAGTGAGCCGAGATCGTGCCACTATGCTCCAGCCTGGGCGACAAAGCAAGACTCCATCTCAAAAAAAAGAGAATAATAGGCTTCGAATGAGTAGGAAGAGATTCTCCTCTCTTCCCAGCTGACACAGCCTCATAAAAGTGTGGCTTGGTCCGTACATGGCAACTCTTTGCTAAGAAAAAGGCCTCTATTCCAACTTCAGGCTGGGTGCAGCTCCTCGCCCAGGATCAGAGATTGGCCAGGAGGGTGTGGTCAGAATTTTAGCCCCTCCCTCCTCCTGCAGTGCCTTTGTCCAGGGCAAGACTTAGATATACAGCTGTACCTGGGTTGTAGTTGGTGGCTTGGAAGCCAGATAGGCCGGGGTTCCTGTTTTCAGCTGGGCTGAGGGCTCTTGACATTGGACAAGGGATTTAATGCCCCTGGACCTCAGTTTCCTCATCAGTAAATAATATTGATAATACTTCCTTCTGATGACTACAGCCCTCTTATGGTATTGTGATGATTCAATGAAATGAACTTTATAAAGTAGCTGGTCTAAGACCTGACAAATCCAAGTACTTACTAAACAGTAGTTAATTTTATGTCTTATCCTAAGGGACTTGGCACAGATATTATTTGCTCTAGAAGATGGGTCAGCAAACTATGACCCATAGGCCACATCAGCATAATATTTTACCTCCCACAAGCTAAGAATTGTTTTGACATTTTTTAAAGGGTTGTAATCAAAACAAAGTAGATGTGACCTAACTTTCCTGATTCTTGCTCTAGGCCCTTCTCTGACAGCCCCTCGTCCCTGCCCTGCCCACCCCCAGTTCAGGGCTAGATATCCCTGCTCATCGGTCCCTCATCACCTTGTACTTATCTCTGACATAGCCCTTTTCACAAAGAAATCCCTAGGAGACAATCACCAGCTTCTCCATCACTGCATCCTCAGGCACACAGTAGGAAGTTAGCAGTTGTGAGTTAAGGGAATGAAAGGGGAGTCGGGGAGAAGAGGACACTGAAGACAGTTTTGCCAGCCACACAGTTATGCTGAAGTCCTAAAGGGAGAGCAGACTGGCACTTGGCTTTGGCCCTCCTCCTGTGCATTGCATTTGAGCAGAACAGTGCCCTTGCCCCAATTGTATCCCCAGATACGTTAGTGTGGAGGGACACTCTGAATTTCCCCTAGGCTGTCACATGTGGGCTGGACTTCCCAGGAACACATTTCTTGGTAATTCACAACTCCCTTCCAGAGAAGAAACTTGGCCTGTGGGTAACGGACCCCAACCCAATAGCTCTTGGGCCCCTGCTGGAAAGACACAACTTTCTCTCAGCCAGGCTGCATGAATTCAGGATTTGCATTCTCTTGGATGGGGCTGGGCTGAGAGAAGGTGGAATGCATGTTTTTGAGATTCTAAATAAGAAAAGCAGGCGTGACTATACCTGCTTGATTCTGTTACTTTGGGGCATTTTCAAAGAATTTCTTGTCTCCACTTATTTTTCTAATATTCATGTTTATGTTGAATTCCTCATGCAGAAACTGATGCATTGCTTTTACCCCAGAGCTTTCACTGACGTTTGATGGAATTAGCTGTGCAAACGCTGCTGACATGATATGCCCTCCTGTTTTGGTTCCTTCTGTACTAAACATGATTTTTACAATGAACTTGAATTCTGTGTGTATGAGAGAAAAAGAAGGAGACTGATTTGTGGCCTGACTACTTGCCCCTGTAAAAAAGTCCAGAAGAGCCCACCAATTAAATCACATAAGATGAAGGCAGGACAGCAACTGTCTGAGGGGAGCAGATGTTTAAGGTGCTTCCAGCAATCTAAGTTGAGCAGTTTACAATTCTCAGGCAAAAGCAGACACAAGCTTTTTCAACAGATAAGGAACAACTTTAAAAAGAAAGGGACAAATGCAGATGAAAGATTTGCAACTCACAATGACTTTTAAACTTTCTACAAAAAAAAAGAAAGAAGAAAAAGAGAGAAAAAAATCTTTAAAGTTTATAGTAGTAGGTTTTCTCCAAAGGTTGCCAATGTATAGGTTGTTTGCAAACATTGCCCAGTGGAAGAAAGGGGGAATATTTCCAAGTCACGATTCTAAACATTTAATGTCAAAGCCTACTAAATATTACTCCTCTTGAATCTTCAAAGGAGTTGTTTATGAATTCCTAAAAATAAAATTGCATTTCCGCCTTTGGACACAAGTGACCCTTTGGTCACTCCCCATGGTGACTGGAAGAACATGGTTTAACCCTGAGAGCAACTCATACAACTAGGTCAAAAGTTGTTTATTGACCACATAATTTCCAGGTGCAAGATATGTGGAGTTTTTAATGCACTTACACTAAAATTACACAGAGCTGAAGGATTATTTAGCTGTACTTCTGAGCAAATGAGTGTGGTTGTTACTGTTGTTTTAAGCAGACCACATACATTCACAGAAGGGAGCCTTTACCATGACCCAGCAGATTACAAAAACTACAGTGAGTGACTTCGACAGCTTGTGAGTAGAGAAATATATTTATAACAAACATTTCTTCTTCTCCAGCTACTGTTGGCTTCCAACCATAAATATTTTATAAACTACCCCCAGAAATGTTTAATGACAGACTTTTAAAGTAATTGAAGAAAGAAAGCAGCATACTTTATGAGATCCTTTCCACTGACATATTTTGATCATTGATACAGCATTTTGAAGCTAATAGTGCTGTTACTACAGTGTCAGTGTACTACAGGATCAAAAGGAATGATATGAGACCTAGACCTCTTTTCACTGTGAGTGCACTTGATTTTGATTTTCTCAGAGGGTAATACCTGTGGCCATTTAAAAAATGAATAAAATAAGCAAAAAGTTAAAAAGAGAAAGGCCTATATCAGAAATGCATTGGGCTAAAAGAAACAGAAAACTTGACAAGAGTGACCCAAACAAGTGGAGAGCCCTGTTTATTTCATGTATGAAGCAGTCCAGGTCTGGTGTGGTGGCACTGTGATATCACTGGGGTCTACCTCTTATCTTTGTTCTCTGTCCTCATTAGCTTGCAGATCTCGGCTTGTAGCATGGCCCTCATGCTTCTTGCCTTGTGGTCACAGGATTGCTTCTGCAACTCTAGGCATGGTGTCTGTGTTCCAGGGAGGAGAAGAGAATGGAAAGTCAAGGCAGAGGACTGAAAAACGATGCCAGAGGAATCTGTCTATCATTAAAAGATTGCCCAAGAGGCCAACTCAGCAGTGTTCATTTATAGCTCTTTCATTTGTTGAATGAATGAACAGAACTTGCTCACTCTATCACTCCCAACTTCAAGTGAGTCTAAGGTGACTATTTTTAGCTGGGCATATTGTTACCTAGAAGGTCCTGGTTCCTTTAGGAAGAGAGGAAAGTAGGTATTAGGTAAGCAACTAGCAGAATCTGCTCTAGGGCGTTGTCATTTCAAAATATTCTGTACAGTTAATAATAGGTTTGGAAAAATGTTTTTTTCATATTGAAGGTGAGGACTCCGAGGGGATGAAAGAAAGCAATTAGCAATACAGTAATAGGGTATATTTACCTTCTGAATTTAAAATATTATCTGAAGATGTTACTGCTGGAGCATGGTAAGAATTCATCCATCATTCAGTTGTCCTTACATCCGTGTTATGTATTGAGCTAAGTACAGTTGCAAAGAGAGAGAACAAAACAAAGAGAGAGAGAGAGAGAGAGAGAAAGGGAGGGGAAAGAGGAGGAGGAGGACCAGTGGGAGGGAGGAAGGGAAAAATCACAGAAATATATTGAAGTCTTGGCCTTCCCGTAGCCTTACAGGCTAATGAGTTCATCAGGTTAGCGTAACTGGTGAAAAAACAGTGATATAAACCATCATACCACTAACTGCTATAGTTGAACAAACTTTCTTTGGATTTTCTGGTAGCCAAGGAAAAATGGGGCCATAAATGGTTACGTCGTTCTCATTTTCCATGAGAAGAAGAAATAATACAGTCATTTGTCATATAGTGTAGTGGATTACAGAGCATGAGTTTTGGCTTGAGTACCAGCTCTGGAATAGACCTTGAACAAGTTATTTAATCTCCCTAATCCCCAGCCTTTTCTTCTTTAATATGGGAACACTAGTACTCGTGGTTGAGAAGTCATTTTACAGATTAAGTGAGATATTGCATGAAAGGCACCACCAAATTAAGAGCCCTGGGATGAGAGAAAAAAAAAATGAGAACGATAGAAGACAATATGTTCAATGACATCCCCATTCCAAAACAGAACTTGATTGTGAGATGCCCTATCGTATGGTGTCCCTTGACAGCCGCCAAGGATATGATGCCAAAATGTCACTCAGTAAAGCAGCTCTAGATGGGGCCAAGGAGTTATGCTTCAATAGAGAGCTTTTTGATGGTTCAACTTGGACCAAGACTAAAAATTCAAAATGTGCAGAGAAATGGATGGAGTCTGTGTCCTCAAACAATCTTCCTTACTTATGACATCTTTCAGCCAGCCCTTTGATAGACATGAGCAGCTCTCCAGCCAAGGGTGCAGTCCCTGGTGAAGCCTGGAAGGGAGGTATTTGTGTCACTGGTGGAGGAGAAGCTCCTGCACTACAATGACATAGGCTGGACAGTGGCCTGACCCAGACTCTGACCCAAGTGAGTGCTCAACCCATCTCTAGAATTTTTTTTTTTTTTAACTCTATTGCCCCGGGGCAACTACAGTCTGAGATCAGCAATAGACTCTTAAAACCTGGGGGTCTTGTCCTCGTTTTAAACTTCTGTTTCCTTCATTTGTTTCTTTAACTAAACCTCTCCTGATGAGGATTTTCTTATTGCTTAGTCAGGCCCAACTTCTCAACCATTATGGAAGTCAGAAATGTTATATCCATCCAGTGAGTCTAGCTGTAGAGACAATTGTTGCTCTACAATCTGTCTCTCTCTTTTCCTCTTTCTATCAGATCGCAAAATCCCGAGAGATGGAAAATATCTGTATCCGTTTTATAAAAATATTTTTTGAATAATCTTTTTTTTTTTTATTTAGCACTGTTTGATAGCCTGAATGTAATAACAGTTCCTTATAGGAAATGGGATTCCCTCATCCATCCTGATGGAGATTTCTGAAAAATCTGTTTACCTGGGATCAGGTAACAAATGAAAGCAAAAACCAGCCAGTAGATACTGTGGAAAAGAACATTCCATGATCAGATCTATGCTGGTGGCTTGTGTCTAGATTCCATGCCACATTTGTTCAAAATTAATTCATTTATGAAAAAGGTATACTTGTGAAAAGCCCCCAACATGTAGGCAGTTAAGACATAATTTCATCTGAAGGCAATTTAAATGTCTTATTGCCATCTCTAGCTAAAAATGCCTTATGCTTTCTGGATTCTTGTGTGGAGTTAATCTCCCAGCTCAAGTTCACCTTGTTGCTAATTCTCCATCTCATTTCAGTGTGTGGGAAGCAATGTCATTTTGTGTAGAAAGGAATGTATTTCATCTCTCCTCTTCTCCAGCTATCAGCAAATCTATGCCTAGGGCAGCGAGCAGCTGTGGGGATATGGATAGGACACAGCCATGGATCCTTCGTGCATGTTGAGAATGTCCTTGGTGTTTGCCACTCTTACTCCCTTTTCTGTAGATGAGGAATGGAGATTTTCATGGACAGGTGTTTGAAGAATCAAGTACAACAGGGCCTTTGAGTGGTGGGGCACAGCAGACCCTACTGGTTACTTACCCCATATCCATTCTCCCACAGCCTCCCCATCTTTAGTAGAAATCTGACTTGTTCAGTTTTACCCTAAGAGGAAGGCAGTTCCATCCCCAGCTCACAAGTGAGTTCTGATTAATCTAAGCCTAGCATGGTTGTCTTATTTCCTTTGCTCCTGGCTAGTTGAGATGTACGCTGGTAGCTTAGACCAAGTCAACAGAACATGAGAAATTTTCTCAGGGCCTTCTAGGTAGGATTTTCAGATCTTAAAGGAAGCACCCAGGAAAGGTAGTCTCTTCTTGTCCCAGACTTTGTAATTCTGCATGGGATGGCTGGAACTGCAGCAGCCGTTATGAAACATAAGAAAAACTAGTCTGAGGAAAATGCTGACATTTCCAGGATGGAAGAGCGAGATGGAACAAAAACATGGAATGATGCCTAAAACCTCCATACCTAAGGACTTTTGTTTTGTAAGAGAATATATTTTCCCATTTATTTATTTATGAGAGAATGCGTTCTCTTTACTGGTTGAGTCGCATTGGATTTTTCGTTACCTGCAGATACAAGCATCCTCGTGTTGATACATGCAGATGTAATATAAAGCAGAGAAGTTCTTTAGCCATGTTTAACCCAGTTGTTCTTGAGCTGCAACTCAGTTGTCCTGCTGTGTTGCTATGCTCAGTATGTATGAGGGGCAACACTAGGCCAGAGAGTTGATGAATTTTTTTATGGTGTGTTTTCCTTGCATATCATACGTGCAACACACAGACACACACACAATGTGAAAAATGCCAAGAAGCCAATTCCACATAGCCAAATCAAACACGGGAGGGAGGCTAGAAAGTTTCGTATTAATGCAAATCAGTAAGAATTGGGTAGGTATACTTTGCAAAGGAAAAATGGCTATTCCTTTGAAGCCATACAATTTCTAGAGACACCAAGACTCTGTTCAAATGCTGTGTTCTCTGTGACCCTTTCCCTGAGTTCTCAAGGCCAAGCTGATCACCCTTTCTGTTCTCTTGTCACTGTGTGCATATCTCTAGTGGGACGCGTACCACATGGTATTGGCGCAACCAGTGTCAGTGTCAGTGTCAGTGTTCAATTCCCTTGTTAGATTGTGAGTTCTTACAGGGCAGGAGACTTGTTGTAACCTTTGTTGTATTCACTTATTCAACAGTTATTTATTGAGTGCCTACTATGTGCCAAGCATTGAGCTGAACACTGAAGATACAATAGTCAGGAAAAGCAGATGTGGCCTCTGCAGTCATGGAGTTTAAAGTCTAGTGAGACAGACAATCAAATAATTACAATTGTCAACCAATTTCTTATGCCTAACCAAGTGACTAGCACACAGTAAGTGCTCAATAATTACTTGCTGAATTTAGTTACAGAATTTTCACTATTCCATGCAGCCTTTTATCTTCCTGGAAGCTAGCCTAAGTTCATATGACAGTGGAAAGCCTCCTAGGGGAAAGAGAGGTGAAGCCCCCACATGCAGGCTATTTTCAAGCATCTGTTTGTGTTGCACTTACTAATGTCTAATGGCCAAAACAAGTCATGTGGCCAGTCTAGAGGGCCATGTGGAAGGAAGTTACATGGTTCAGGGATAGGAAGAGGTGTGACTGATCGGGGACCATTATTGTGCTAATCTGCCACACTACTTTAAATTGTGGGTTATGTTATATAAAACTAAAACTCAGCTAAGAGATTTGAACAATGATCATTTGAGTCTAAGAATAAGTTTCTCAGTACAATTCACACTCAAGAAACTAACATTTGATTCAGACATTTCAAATGGAAAGTAATGATGTGATTCACAGTGAACAGTATATTCAAGCTTTTGGTCTTAAAATCTTTGCACAGTGCTTTGATGAGAGAGGAGTATTGGCAGCCATGTGTGGCTGTTTCCCCAGCATTTGCTATTTACAATGAGGGCAGTCTTTTCTTCTGAGGGTTGTAATGAGAATAATGGACTCTTTCCCCACTAACATCCAGAGAAGACCATTCTAAATTGAGTGGTTGGCCCATGCCAACAATAGCTGCTATAAATTATGAATCCTCCAATCAATAGTCAATACTTCTCCCCTATTTGTATAATAACAAATGAGTTTTGAGTTGAGATTGGGCTCGGAGTATAAATTATTAACTAACACAAAATAGGATAAATATAGAGAAATGAAACTTAACTTTAGAGCAGACTCTTAAACCTTAGAAGTCTGTGCATGTTTTACTTGGAGATTTGTGTGATTAAACAAAAATCTGTTACAGATCTGAATGGAAAGTCAAACTAAGTGTGTGGGTCTGGTGGAGAGATTATCTATTCAAATGCATTTTTGTAATTTCGTTCTCTGGTCCAAAAGTTAATGTAAAAAGCCAGTCAAATTGATTAATACTAAAAATGGAACAACTGCAGTTCTAGAACTAATTTGAGGACCCTGCTACTTTCATCCTCAGAGTTTGTCTAATAAGAACTTTTGGACGACTGAATACATAGCATGTAAGAAAGTGTTAGAAATGGCTGGAAGTCTGATGTGACCACAACAATATTACTCATAATGTCTTTGATCACAACAAAAACATACAGGGCACATCCACATGCATAACAGATGTTCACAGGAAGATGAGGATGAACAGGACTTCCACATCCACATGGGTTTCTCCATTTAATTTTTATCATGGAGAAGTTGAAAGGCTCTTAGAAGAGTGGACAGAAGCCGCCAAGCACTAGTGAAGTAGGGCTGCCATGTGTATGCAAAAGCAAGACAAGTCCCACTTGGAAATATGCCTTCAGGAAAGTTTAGCCTCGCAGACTTGCACTCTCCCATTGTGCTTACATGTCATGTGTGTGGCATGTGGATTTCATTTCTCTTTCCCTCAGACATACAAGTATTCTGTGGATTCCTATGGACCAAACTGAAGTTTGAATTTTAGAAACTGTAACGTTCTTGGCCGAGCGTGGTGGCTCACGCCTATAATCCCAGCACTTTGGAAGCCGAGGCAGGTGAATCACTTGAGGCCAGGAGTTTGAGACCAGCCTGGCCAACAGGGTGAAATCCTGTCTGTAATAAAAATACAAAAATTAGCCAGATATGACGCTGTGCGCCTGTAATCCCAGCTGTTTTGGAGGCTGAGGAATGAGAATCACTGGAGGCCGGGAGGCAGAGGTAGCAATGAGCCAAGATTGTGCCACTGCACTCCAGCCTGGGCAGCAGAGCAAGACTTTGTCTCAAAAAAAAAAAAAGGAAACTAACATTCTGTGGTAATGAGATGCCCAGTTTATGGACTTCTTTTTGCCCATTATTTGTGTACTGACCAAAGAAGCTTAAAGCGTACTGCGGCATTAAAAGTGAATCTCTTTGTTCCTCTTATGTATATTTTCTTCACATTTGTTAATTTGAAATTTGAAAATACTCATCTTTTGGTCTATGGCATTGATAGCATTCCCCAGTGTCACCTGAAATTTGAGTTCCTACTCAAACTGGAAGTCTTGTATTTTTTTCCTGAAGCACTCTTCAAGGATCCAACTGTGGCAGCTTAATCATCACATCCAAAAAATGACTCCTAGCTCCTTGTGAAAATTGCTTCTTCATATGAAAATTCTGGTACAGTATGCAGGGTACTGTGTTCTGGGAATAGCATAGCGATGATGTGCGTTATGGAGATAACAGGACATTAGGTATACAGAATGGGATGAATAGTTAGAAGTGCAAGATGCCACTCAGATAACCCTGTGGTCTTCCATAAGCATTGCATAGCCCACAATTAACATATGGCACGTGGACAGGGAGGAGCCTTGGGAATCATTAGGTTCAGTACCCTCAATCTATACTTGAGGAAACTTTGACTTAGAGAAGTTGTTCAGGATCATTTGCTCAAGTCACTCAACTGCTTAGAGTGATAAAGCCAAGGGGAATGCCAGAGTTTCATGACTTTCAGTCCAGGGAATCTTTGACTTCAACATACGTTTTCTTCTGTGGCATAGCAAATCAGGAGTTTCAAAATATTGTGAATGTTAAGAAAAAATTGGTAGATTTTCTTATAGTTTTAGGAGATAACTGAAAGAGCATCCTTTATAATAATAAATATGACAGCATTGGTCCTACAACACTTACTATAATAGTATTTTCATCCCAGTATCTAGTCTATACTCTTTATTAATTATCTGCTGTGTACATAACAGATTCTTTTTATTAATTATCCACTATGCACATAACAGATAGACTCAGATGGACTTGTAAATGATCTATGGCTATATTTATTTTTTCTGTAGGTAGCATCACACATGGAGTTGTTTCAGGTGGGAGCAGGGGAAGAGAAGAAAGCCAAAGGTTTAGATTTGGTATGGCTTTTGGAGAAGATGGGCCTGAATAATGAGAAGCGTGCAGGATGTCATTTAAGAGTTGCGGATGGAAAGAGCCTTCTGTTCGGGAGGATTACAATGAGGGGAAATAGAATTCTGAGATGGGTTCTGTGTATTTCCTCCCCTAGAATGGAGGAAAGGAGACTGGGAGCAGGAGAGATGATAGTAATTAGAAAACAGATGCGTGTGGCAGAACAGCTCAGATGGTTTGATGGGCAAAGGACAGTGAGAATCACTGCTGAGTTCTGGGAGTCTCCGGTGATGATCTCAAAATGGGAAGCTTGAAATGATTAAAACTGTGGAAAGGAAGAGGAAGATAAAGGTAGATTTATTATGCGACAAGCCTAAACAAGAATAGGATAGCCAAGGTTTCCAAAATAAAACTGGGAATGCCCATGGAGCTGGAACCCATGTCATAAGCACAAATTACTGGAGCTTTGTTTTTTCTGTTTCTTTAATGAATATATTCCACAAGGAAACACAGTGAAATCTAGTTTTAACTTTAAGGCATTTTCCAGATTATATCTTGGTAGCGATGTAGATTGAAAATTAATAATTTAATAGCTTCAGAAGAAAATATCATTAATTAGGTTATAACCTAACTTTCCCCCTTTTTATAGGTGAGGAAACTGGGGCTCAAGGATGTGAAGTGACTGGCTCCTAGCACCACAGCATCCTAGGAACTTTAACATGAGGATTCCCTGAGTGGGTTTAAACTGCTCACAGTCATATGGGCAGGGAGGAACAGAGCTGTGCCTGAATTCAGGCCTTGCACAGCCCTGGCTGTGACTCTTTCAAGTGTTAGTTTGATTAACCATGAAATGGAGTTGCTGAAAAATCATGAAGTGCAGTTTTATTCGTCAAGCAAAGTCAGTTCACAGTTTGTGTAATATTCGTGCTAAGAGTCTAATGCTTTGAAAGCATTTAGTATAAATTTCAGTTAACCTACACATTCAGTTAACCAGCACACCTGTTCTCTAACCAGCCTGGGAGACTGTGAGCATACTTATGAGGTGAATTATGACTGGTAAATGTGAGTGGAGCTCATCAATACAGTGAGACCCCAGGAAGACACAGCAGTGCCCTTCGCCCCAGCTCCCCTCCAGGATCATGCAGGCAACCTTCTCCCCAGCCTTACTCCCTCCGAAGGCTGCAAGGACCCACTCAGCCACTGAATACAGAAAGCTGGGAGTCCTCTATGACAGCGCTTCCTCAAAGCTGATGGAGGTGGCGGAGGGCCCTGGTGAACTTTTTAGAGAGACTCCTGGCTCTCATCCTAGCCTTTGTGATTCAGTTCATCTTAGAGTGGGGCCCAGAAATCTGCATTTTTAAAGGTTCTATGAGGAATTTGAATATACAGTTATTTGGGAACCACAGCTTGTACTATATTAAGTATCATTTTGCAGAGACTTAAAAGCAGCACTGATATTAATTCTTCCAACATTACCGATCCCCAGAAGAACCCTAGAGACTCTGGGTCTCAGACTATGAAAGTCTTGGTCCAGACCACATTTACTTTTTACCTAGAAAGCCTTCCTTCTCTTCTCCCCATTTCAAACCAGAGCTAAGCTATTGAACTTGTGCATGTCATCTGGTGGTGGTTACTGTCGTGCTCAGGATCTTGGAAAGACTTCTGTTTATTTGGCATGCTCCACACAGGCCTGTCAGGCTCTGGGGATTTGTGGCATTTGCAGAACTTACAAGGCAGGCAGCATAAAAATATATAATTCATAGAATGAAAGATTTTGGAGGCCCCTTCACTTTTACAAATTGGCCATAAAATAGAAATCACAGACATAACATTCACATAACCGCAGTTGCCAAGAACGAAGAATCACTTGGGGGAGGGAGAGGGTGCTTGAGGAGTTTCATGTATACTTCTCTATAGGGCACCTAAAAAAAGCGTGAGTGTTCAACCTCTGTGTGCAAATGATATTAGGAACATTAATGTAGAGGATAGAGTTCTCTGCCTGACAATTGCAAATATCTCTTAAGGATAACGAAGATTTCGAGATTGATCCTAAGACGTCTTTAAAAGCCTTTTCACAGTGATTGAGTTTATCATTTGAAGACATTTGCTTGTCCTGATAGACATCCCAAATATATTTAGGATTTTGTATACATTTTACTGTAACTTACTGCTTCCTGGTTTTTTCCTTTCCCAGTGGAAGCAGTTGACAGTATTTGAGGCAGCTGTCCGCTTTGACTGCCTGTGATATATCAGGGGAAGGAAGGAAGGGAAAAGTATACATCCTGCCACTTTCTTCTCCCATTAGCTGCGTTGACACTCTGGGCTTCTGTTAGCTTTCTAGAAAAAGTCCTTAGGAAGGAGAGAGAGGCTAATCTGTCCCTGTCAGTTCCACTTAAGCCTTCTGGGGACTTGAGTCACAGCTGAGTGATGACTGATGATACTGGTTGTGATCGCTGACTGTTGAAAAATAGTGTATTTAATGAGGTTAGATATATGCAAGACATAAAAAAGGAAAGAGTATCTCTGTCACAGAAGTCAAACTAAAAATTCTCTTCACTATTTGATTTGTATATTAAAGAAGTGTCATCTTAGGAGTCAGGAGAGCCGAGAGCTGGATTTTCGTGGTTATGTGTCACTCTAGCTTTGTGACCTTGAAGATGCCAAATGATATTTCTGGGCTTCAGTTTACTCATGTAAAACTAATTATAATATCTACATAGTGTAAAGGAAAATTTTATCCAAATTAAATACAGATTGGGCTGGAGATGGTGGTGATAGAGGATGATAGTTGTTGGTGGGGGGGTGATGTTGAATGGATGGATTACTCTAAATTGCTTCTGGACCTCAAACTCCATTATGCTAGGAATCTGTGATCTATGGGGACCATATCCGATATCAACACATTGATTTAGCTGCTTAATTCGGCAAGTTTCAATGCATTACATAGGTTCTTTTAGAAAACGATTAAAAACCCCCCTAAATTTCAGACAAGTTTACTTAGGTTTGTGGTAGTGCATGAAACTCACAAGGCTGATTCCAGAAATTTTAGTGAAAACACATTTCCTGCTTTTATGTTCGTATCATGTAGGTGTGTATTGGTATTTAGAGAAATGATAGAAGTACAGTCACAGTGAGGATGTTAAGTCCTCCTTTATCTTAAGTTATTATCATAGACCCAGCTGCAGAGATGATACAGGATTTTTTTGTTCTTATGTAAGTGTTCTTTTTAAATAAAACAAAATTTTAAACTATTAGTTGGAAGCTTGCCACAAACTAATAAAACAATTAGAATTCACATCTTTTAAAAAATGAATTACCCAATAGCCTAAAGGTAAATAACATCTTTGGTTATTAGTAAAAAGAATAAGATAGATACTAACCCTGCTACTGTGCTGATTACCCAAACAATTCAGGAGAGATTAAGTGATTTCACCTAAGTTTTCTAGATAAGTGCCTCAGTTATTCACTTATATTGTCCAAGAGGCACCTGCCCTCTTGTAATAAAGTACTTACCTATGTGGTAACTCACATCTTCTAGGTCATTAATTCAGATGTAACAAATTCTTCCTGACTGTTCAGTAATGTGCTATGAGGCAGAACAAAAAATGCACCTATCCCAATTGTTGGACAGTTTGTTTCTATGGAGGAATTAAACTCTGAGTTTATGTTGGCAGCTCTGTCGTAGCCATAATTTCATACCCTACCTGGTTGTAATGGAAAGTTCAACTTATAAATGCTTTTTGTATCATTAAACTAAACATGAAGCCTAATTCAGCCTTCCTGATCATAACCTTGTAGCCAAGAATGTAATTTATTTTTCTGAATATCTGGACTTCTGTAATAGTTGCCAGTGAACAGACTTTTGAAGTACTCACTGATTAAACCATAAGTAACAATGACCTATTAAAATGACCGTCTTTTTATTTTCTCTGATGACTTTGAATAGCATTTGGTCTGATACAGCAGCTGTATTTGAAGATTCTCTTGGTTTCACATTTTAGTGGAATCATTGTGTTAATTAGTGTTAAGCAGCACATTAAATTTCTCAGAGCGGTCAGGACTCATTCAGTGTCTGTTTAGGCTCTTTATGTACAAAGCATGTTCTAGGCACTGTGAGGACACATAGTAGACTGGCCCTCAAGAAACGAGGTATTACTCATAAGAAAAAAAATACATAATGGAAAAATTGCACCAAAATGGCATGTGACTGGTTGTTAAGTGAATGATACAGATATTATTTTATTCCAGTGACAACTAGCCTTTAAGCTTCAAATTTATTAAATGCTACTCTGCATAAAAATATTTCAGGAAAATTAAATTAACTTATAATTGCAAAGGCAAAAATTCAAATGGCCTACCATAGTATATTTACATTTGCAGTATATTTGTGATTTTATACTGTGCTTCATTATTTAATTTTGAGCTTTTTAAAATAACCTTCTGTTATGAGTACATGCTAAATGAAGGAATCCTTTGATTATTATCAGTTGTTGATCAATGCTGAACATTCAAAATGGAGAAATATCTTTATTGCAGATACAAATAATTAATCATAGATGCTTTTCATAATAGCTATGAAAATATATAATAAAGTAGATAATAGTATAAATAGTAGATAACAGTATATCAAAATAGATAAAAAGTAGTATATCAAGATATAAGAAGTAGATAATAGTATATAAAAATCACTATCCACTAGGCAATTAGAAAGGAAAAATAAAGGAAAGGCATTCATACTGGAAAGGAAGAAGTAAAACTTCTCTATTAGAACATAGCATGATCTTATTGTAGAAAATCCTAAAGAATCCACACACAAAAAACTATTGGAATTAATAAATGAGTTCAGCAAGATTGTGGAATATAAGATCAATGTAGAAAAATCAATTGTCAATAATGAGTCCAAAATAAAACTAACAGAAGAATTCTATTTGTAATGACATCAAAAAGAACAAATTCAACAAAGCAGTATAAGGCATGAACGATGAAAATAAAACATCAAAGAAACGAATTAAAGGAGAACTAAATAAGTAGGAAGACATCCATGTTCTTGGATTGGAAGCCAATATTGTTAAGGTAGCTGTCGAAATCAAATTTATCTGCAGATTCAATGCAGTCCTTATCATAATCTCAACTACTTTTTTGGGCAGATATTAGCAAGCTGACCCTAAAGTTCACATGGAAATGCAAAGGACACAGAGTAGCCAAAAACAGTCTTGAAAAGGAACAAAATTGGAAGGACTTACCCTTCCCTTCCCAATTTCAAAACTTGTAACAAAGCTATAACACTGTGTGGTACTGACCTGAGGATAAACATATAGATTAAGAGAATAGAATTGAGAATCCAGAAATAATAATGACCTCAAATACTCAAATACACTTAAGAATTTTTGACAAGGGTACTAAATGGCCAAGTGGGGAGAGAATAGGAAGAGTAGTCTTTTCAACAAATGGTGCTGTAACAATTGGATATTTGCATGCAAAAGAATGAAGTTAGACAACTAACTCACACCACACACAAAAGTAACTTAAAATGGATCAAAGACCTAAATGTTAGAAATAAAACTATAAAACCCTCAGGAGGAAACATAAATGTGTATCTTTACGATCTTAGATTAGGCAATAGTTTCTTAGATATGACAACAACCAAAGAAAATTTAGATAAATTGGACTCAGTCAAAATGAAAAACTTCTGTGCTTCAAAGGACACCATAAAGAAAAGGAAAAGACAATTTATAGGATGGGAGAAAATATTTGCAGATTATGTGTTTGCGAATCCAGAATATATATACAGAACTCTTAAAATGAAATAATAAAAAGACAATTTGTAAATGGATGATGGGTTTGAATAGACATTTCTCCAAAGAAAATATACAAATGGCCAATAAGCACACGGAAAAAATCTCAACATCATTAGTCGTAGGGAAATGCAAATCAAAATCACAATGAGATACCACTTCACAGTCACGAGGATGAGTATAATAAACAACCAAAAAGACAGTAACAGGTCAGGTGTGGTGACGCATGCCTGTAATTCCAGCACTTTGTGAGGCCGAGGCCAGCAGATTGCTTGAGCTCAGGAATTTGAGACCAGCTTGGGCAACATGATGAAACCCTGTCTCTACCAAAAAAAATTTACAAAATTAGCCAGTCATGGTGATGTGTGCCTTTAGTCCCAGCTACTTGGAAAGCTAAGGTGGGAGGATCGCATGAGCCCAGGAGACAGAGGTTGCAGTGAGCCCAGGATCATGCCAGTGCACTCCAGCCTGGGCAGCAGAGCAAGACTTTGTCTCAAAAAAAAAAAAGGAAACTAACATTCTGTGGTAATGAGATGCCCAGTTTATGGACTT
>NW_012115855.1:1408150-1414305 GCF_000951035.1 Colobus angolensis palliatus | reverse complement strand
TTGCAGTGAGCCCAGGATCATGCCAGTGCACTCCAGCCTGGGCAAAAGAGCAAGAGCCTGTTTAAAAAAAAAAAAACTTTTATTTATATATATATATCAATAACAAGTGTTGGCAAGGATGTGCATAAATTAGAACCCTCATATGTTGTTGGTAGGAATATAAAATAGTACAGCTGTATTGAAAATGGTTTAGCAGTCCTTCAAAAAAATTAAACATAGGTTTACCACTCCTAGGTATGTACCCAAGAGAATCAGAAACATGTCCAACAAAAATTCATACATAAATATGCATAGCAACATTATTTGTAGTGGCCAAAAAGTGGAAACAATCCACTTGTCCATCAGCTGACAAGTGTATAAACAAAATATGATATATCGATACAATGTGATATTAATATTATTATATCCATAGAAAGGAATGAAGTATTGTCTCATACTGCAACAATGGAGGAGCCTGGAAAGACATTATTCTCAGTAAAAGAAGCCAGATACAAAAGGCTACATACTGTGTGATTCCATTTATAGGAAATGTCCAAACTCCTATAGGCAAAACCATAGAGACAGAAAGTAGATCAGTGGTTTCCAAGGTCCAGAGGCAATAGTGAAAATGGAAAGTGACTGCAAATGGGTACAGGGTTTCTTTTGGGGCTGATGAAATCACGTTCTGGAATTAGATAGTTGTGACGATTGCAAACTTTGTGAGTATACTAAATGCTATCAAAGTGTGCATTTGTAAAGAGTAAATTTTATAGTATGTGAATTACATCTCAGTTTTGAAAATTACCTTATTTGTTCTTGGTCACGCTATAAATTAAGTTGTTCTCATAAAGCATAAGCTTGCAAAAAATATTGTCATTAAGGAAGCATATTTATGTATTTTGTTTTTAAAAAGAAACAGAACAAGTTTGATAATCAATCTTAGAGACTGCATGAAATTTCACCAGTGCAGAGAGATAACAAGACCAACATTTCTCTCATTATGTCATGAAGATAAATATAGTTTATCACTTCTGGTGAACTGATATACATCCTTTTTATTAACCTGATTATAGGCCTTTTTCACTCAGATTTATTATATCAAACAGTGATTGTTCTGAAATTGAGGGAAGAATCATAAGTATTTCCATACAGACGTTTCATGTTTCTTCTCTTGTTTTTTTTTTCCAGGTACTACCTTTCCCAAGCCAGGTGGTGTACAACAGAGTAGGCAAGTGTGGGAGCCGTACTGTGGTCTTGCTTCTGAGAATCCTGTCGGAGAAGCACGGATTTAATTTGGTCACATCAGACATTCACAACAAAACCAGGCTTACTAAAAATGAACAAGTAAGTTGACTTTGCCCATTGTTGAATTGTATTTTGCTTCAGCTCATTTGTGTAACTAATGGGTGCCTTACAGGTCATTCTTCAGACTCCTGATGAATGAATACCAGAGTTTTGATTTCATGCTGTATTTTGGCCAGTGTGTGGAAGGAAATTTAAGTCAAGGCTTCCACAAGAACTCTATAAACCAGGGAATTTCCATGAAGGGAAACTTCCATTAGGACTGATGAAGGACTATGTGTACCTGCCTTTGTCTAGTTAGCTAAAATTAGCAATATATACACCTCAAAGAGTCACACCACCAAGCTATAAATAATGCTGACATCTTCACCATCAAAAGGAGAAGATTTTATTTTAATATTCATCCCTCTGCATTTTCTCACCAGTGTCCAGAATCTTTATGGTTAAATTAGTTGATGGGGGACATGAGCTTCCTGCTATGGGAAACTCAGAGGATCTTAGGCTTTGAGAGCAGCATTTGGAATGTTCAGTGGTAGGAAAAGAATTACCCCACATCACAGGAACAATTTTGCCCTAATGTAGCTGAGTTGTACAAGTGGATGTGTTAATGGTAGGATGGGAGTGCTGTGTTCTACCAAGAAGCTATGAAGGTTTACTTTGCAAACCTGTACAGAGGTAGGGGCAACAGTCTCTGTGGGGGTGCTCTGCTAATGTGGAAAACTCAGATAGAGTGTTCTCATGGTCATTTTACAGAGTTAGGTTTGTCATCCTGGTCTCAGAAACTGGCTTCTGTCTCCTTACCTACGTAGGATGAGCGGCCACCCAATGAGTGGTACCTGCGTGTTGGGAAGAAACAAGGAACATGTCTAACTATCTAGTTGAGATCATCATTATAAAAATTTCCTCACACCTGTAATCCCAGCACTTTGGGAGGCCAAGGATCGAGATCGAGACCAGGATTGAGACCATCCTAGCCAACATGGTGAAACCGCATCTCTACTAAAAATACAAAAAAATTAGCTGGGCATGGTGGCACCTGCCTGTAGTCCCAGTTACTCGGGAGGCTGAGGTAGGAGAATCACTGGAAGCTGGGAGGCAGAGGTTGCAGTGAGCCAAGATTGCACCACCGCACTCTAGCCTGGCAACAGAGTGAGACTCTGTCTCAATAAATAAATAATAAATAAATAAATAAATAATTTCCACCCATGTCCATTTTCTTTGGACTTAATCTCCAGCTTTGAGACATTCAGAACCTCACAAATGGAGGGAATCTCATTCTTAATTTACCAATTGTGTATTTCCATTTTATCTTGGGGGAAAGTAGAACTGTTTTAAGACAGTAACATAGCCAACCACACTTGTTCTAAAGCCACTATGTTTTGTGTCTTTTATAATACAGAGATCAAATTGCCTACTCCTTTGCAAACTTCCATTAAAGAATCACTCAGTATCAAGTTTAAATAGCCATTACCAGCACCAATAGTTAGAGTCATTACCAATCAGCAAAAACTATTTTAAGATTATACCTTGTAGGTTCCACGGTCGGGTCTCCGTAGAAAAGAATGATCTTTGGTGGCATTTAAGGATATTGCATTTTATGTATAACATTGTTTAGTAGGGGCAGGTTCTCTTTGATTACCTTACTTGATTGAAGAGCTAATGTGATTAGGCTGGTGATGCTTTTTAACTGCCTGAAAGAAAGGAATTATAAATAATTGCATTATTGTGATTTTATTATAATTGTTAAATTTGGTTTTCTTTTGAATCTAACTCTTATGGCTTGCATATCTATCGGATTACACATAAATATAATACAATGATACTCAGTTCCCAGATGCCTCATAAAACACAGTTGCTAGATTTTAGTTCCCCCTTCAGGAGAGAGAACAGACTACCCACAGAGAGTAGAACAAAAGTAACTTAAGGATTAGACATTGGGATGTTCAGGAATGCTTAGAAGAAAGAACACAAAGTACAGTATTTAAATGTGCCATGGGATTTTACAGAGATCAGCCTACTTTGTTTCCTATGAGGAGTGAACATGAAAAAGTAAAATACACTTGTAACTATGAATGGAATAATTTGGATTAAAAATTAACAGCAATTTACTAACCATGTGTAGATTGTTAGATCCAGAAAGGGTTAAAGACAAAGTCATCCTTCTCTTCTAAAATATAGGCTAGCTCTCATCTGTTTGGAATGGTTGGCTTGTCTGGAAGCCAGAGAAGAGACTAGACAGTCTTTTAAGATTCTTTCCAGCCCTGTGATTCTGTGATATATTTGTACAGCTTCTAGCATAATCTGTGTATTGTGTAGTTAAAACATTTCTGATTCCTGTGGTCAAAGTGACCTAGAATATATTTCATTACTTCGTTATTCCGGATTTCTATTAAATTGTAAGGCAGTTTTAAAAACACATGGCAAAGGTAAAGATAAGGTAGAAAAAACAAATATATAATTTTAATGTGAAAACAAACATAGTCACAGTGACCATTACCTCTCTGCAGCCAGTTTGTCTGGCTCTGGCATGCAGAGAGAGAAGCCAGGAAATAAAAGGACAAGAAACCCAGTTTGAAGTTAACAACATTTAGAGAAACACTTTTTTTGTCCATGTATTGTTTTTATTAAAGTTTCAATGTGCATAAAACAGAAAAAATATTATTTTAATATATATTCAAGAAATAATTTGTGGTATGAGTAGCTCCTTTTTTGGTAATTTATTAGAGGAACGCAAGGGGAAATGGTTTAGAAGACTAGTGGAAATTTTAGTCAGTTGTTCTCACCTATAAACAGTAGAATTCTGAAAATCTGTTCCCATAGAGTCATCATCCTCTAGAGTTAATAACAATTCCGCTTCAGGTGCAGTATGACTTAAACAGGCTCTTGTGGGCTGGCCTGGGTCTTTATCCACTGTGCAGAGAATTTCTTTTATGGGAGAAAATGTGCTCCAAGTTCCAAACTACTGACTTACAAATGAACTTTGGAATAGTATCCATTTCTAAGACTGAATTATCTATTCCATTTCATTCATACAAAAAGGCACCTCTCTAGGCCACAGTCAAATTCACACATGCATTGCTCTCTGGAGGGTAGCCATGATCACACAAACACACACACACACACACACACACACACACACACACACACAGAACTAAATTTTTAAAATCTATTAAATGGAACAAGACACTGAAGGGATTATTAAAAAGGAAAGGGAGCGTGAAGACGCCAAATGTTAGAATGCCTATAAAAATCCCACTACATCTGTCCTTATAGAAATAGAAATACCTTTGAAGTTCGTATTTTGGAAGACTCCGCCTCAACAGCACAGCATGGGCAATGGCTGCTGACCAAGCGTTGGACTTTCGCACAGCTCATCATGCAAACCTGTGATATCATTGCATTGATGCTCTAAAACCAGATTTCAGGGTCTTAAGCTGGCTTAAATTATCTCTTGAAAAATGGAGATTATATACAGCTTTGCAAAATAAGGAAGTTTTTTCCCCAGAAGACGTGGCGCGTGATTGCCAAAAAAACGCATAGCCATCTTTGGTTAAGACGTGACACCATCTTTCTGAGCATTGCTATAAATACAATAAAGGTCAACGTGCTGCAGGTGTATTACAGCTATGAGAATCCACAATTAATTGCATTCTCTTTAAAGAAAAGCAAAAGTTACCAGCATATTGAGAAGGCACATAATTCTACTCTTTCTATTTCTGTTGAAACTGAGGATTACGTATTGGATATAGCACCTGTTATTTGCTAATTGCTTTCCTTCATTGTTTCGTTGAACTTTTTGGACCTAAAAATATACTACTGAGTGGATATGATTCCCTGTTTTATGGGTGAGACACCTAAGACAATCAGATTGTAACTTTCCGAATACATTATAATGACTGTCAGTGGCTCTTGGCCTTGAACCTAGGCCTTCCTTAATCCAAAAGCCATTCTCATCATGCAGTGTTTATCTCCTCTGGCTGGGCAGCAGAATCTCAGCAGAGCCTTTTAAAACCTAGAGTTGCAATGGCCCTTCTCCTGGAGATTCTGGGGTAGGGCCCAGAAAACTTCTTTAATGAAGTGCCACAAGAGATTTTATGATGCAGCTAGGGTTAAGAAGCTCTGTTGAAATCATCATATCAGCATTGCCCTAGGTATGTTCCTGAGAATCCTAGTCCTCTAAGACATTGAAAGAAAGAAAATATTATGGTTCAATAAATTTGGCAAATGTTGCGAGCCTTGTCCCCAACGAATCAATTCACAATGATTATTTGCGTTTTAAAGACTTTGAAAATTAAAAACAAAACTGCAAACAAAAACAAACAATTTAACTGGGTTTCACCTAGCGTTTTTGCAGTCTTCATTGGTCAGGGGACTCTTTATGAGTGTTTGTGACTGATATGCACTCTGCAGAACTCCAATTCACAGTCTGTGAAATACTAGGCAAGTCCACATCCTCCCACCAGTTGTAACAGTAAAGGCTACTATATCACCATAAATGTCACATCTGTTCTGACTCTCCAACAGCTATTCAAATTATTAAAACCTTGAAGAGTTATGTAAACGTGGAGAAGAGAGAGATCTTATGTCCATGTGTCATAGATAGCTTTAGCTTCTTGATCAAAACAATATTTCTTTACAATATTTTAAACTTCCCTCTCCTATTGCTCTTGCCCACTGCAAGTTTCAAGTCTGAATGGTGGCTAGAAAGCAATGAGACTTAGGGGGAAACAGAAAACCCAAGTCACCTAAAGAAACCATGTGAAGTCTGTAAAAGTCTCCAGGCTGCAGGGATCCCTAAGGCGTGGTTAATCAGACCTCTGTTTAATCAAGAGATGGGCCAGGCATGGTAGCTGACGCCTGTAATCCCAGCACTT
>NW_012115855.1:1364426-1407750 GCF_000951035.1 Colobus angolensis palliatus | reverse complement strand
TGAATATTTATTGAGGACCTAGTATTAACATGTGTATTAAACCTCAGGCAGCCCACTAGATATGAGTGCACCCTGTTTCTAATCCTCAAGGCAACATTGTTAGGAAAGCATTATCACCCCATTTTAGAAGGGGGAATAAGTGTGTACAGGAATCTGATTAAAATGTGTTATAAATTAAGAATAATGTGGAAGAATAAGACTTGAAAGCAAACGGGTCAAATCCCGAACTTTAAATGCTGGGCTTCAGAGTTGGACCTTTCTTCAGTAGACAGTGGGAAACTCTTAACGCATTTTTGCAGTTTTTTTTTAAATTTTTGCAGTGAGACCTTGGCAATGACCTTGAGCAGTAGGATGTAAATAACTGCCACATGCTTAGTGTTCCAATAATGGAACACAAGGCATACATGGGTTAATAAAAAATGGTTCTTAACCGTGATAGGCACCAAAATCTGCTGGGGAGCTTTCTCACAGTATGTGTATTCAGGTCCCACTGCAAAATACAGAGTTAAACTTGTAAAGGCAGAGCCAAAGTTATTTGTATTTTGCAGGGGAAAAACTCCCGAAGAGGTCCTCACACACAGCCCTAGCGAGGAATGATTTCACGAAAGCCTTTGATTATTTGAAAGTTTTCCTTTTATTGAAGTGAATCCTTCACTACGCTAGGAAAATCCCGCTGTCACCTGAGACTCTCTCAAGTGCCTGAAGACTCCATGTGTCCCTGAAGTTTTATGAAGTGGTGTCTCCTCATGAGCCTCTCTATTTATCCCAGGTACCTTTCTCTGGCTTGACACGTTTTGGAAAAACCTCACTTAGAATGACCCTCAGAACTTCCCGACTTTATAGGAGTGGGGACAGTGTCCACAGGCATGAGAGGCGCTCCAACTGGACCCTAAAGTCAAATCAAAGAGAGGAGCCTGGTCCTGTTCCGCGCCACAGGGATTATGCAGACGTCTAGTCTTGGAACCCTACAGACAGAAACTGAGTCCGCTAATAGAAACTTGGTGGAAAGAAAAGAGAAAAACAAGGAAGAAGCAGCAAGGCCTGCAAAAATAAAATAAGTTTTTCGTTTCCTTCCAGCAGCCATGAGATTGATTTTCTCTGTAATTCAGACCCAGGCTCTTTGCCTTGATCATGTCATTGCTCCCCCTGGTGGACTTCTTCATTGCAGGCATGTATTGCGCTGACTGCTTCCCGCAGGCCATCCTGCCTCCTGCTTACAAGTGCTTCTCCGTGTTGCGGGAAGAAGGAAGGGTCACTGGAGCCTCCAGCCATCCTCCCAGCCTCTGAGGTTCAAGGGCCAAGGGTCTTCCTCTGAGCTACTCCTTATTTTGCTTTGATATGTTAAAAACATGTCCTATCTTAAAAATGCTTTGCAAAATTATAAGGTGTCTAGGTGTTCATGAGTGACACAGAATTCACTTATGAACCACGTAGGGTTAGATACCACCTCTGCTGACAAATATTTGTCAAAGAAGTCAGGAGCAAAGTCTGACCGTGTTGGTAGAACTGCAGGTAAAGGTCTTCTGCTGTACCATCCCAGCCAGTCAAGTTGAAAGCAAAAGATTAAGAACTACTTACTGATATGCTGTGATCTGATTTTTTTTCCTTTCAGATATCTTTCATTACATAGTTATCTTTTTTAGTACTTAAAATTAATTTTCTGTTCTTGTTAGGATATACTCAGTTTTCCCACCTAGAACTTTTAAAAAGTATTATCTCTGGCATTCTAAAGCTTTTATTTTTATATTATTTCAAAATGCTTTTCCATCTGTTAGAACTTTCTTTCACATTTTCAGCACATCACAAGAAGAAAATTTATATTCCATAAAGCTTCTTTGTTCTCCAGAGTTTTGTGCTAACCAATCTGTTCCTTCCATTTGGAAAGGTTATCTCTGTGGGAATGGTGAATAGATTGCAGCCAGTAAATAAAAAACAGGGTTTAGGGATTGGAAAGACTTGAATTTCAATCCTGGCTTTACCTCTTTGTGTGGATGAGGCTTTAAGCAACCAATGCAACCTTTCATGCCTCAGTTTCTTAACCTATACAGTAGGAATAATGATACTTATCCATGGCTGGATGCAGTGGCTCATGCCGTAATCCCAGCATTTTGGGAGGCCAAGGCAGGTGGATCACCTGAGGTCAGTTGTTCAAGACCAGCCTGACCAACATGATGAAACCCTGTCTCTACTAAAAATACAAAAATTAGCTGGGCGTGGTGGCGTGTGCCTATAATCCCAGCTACTCGGGAGGCTGGGGCAGGAGAATCACTTGAACCTGAGAGGGGGAGGTTGCGGTGAGCTGAGATAGAGCCACTGCACTCCAGCCTGGGCAGCAGAGTGAGACTTCGTCTCAAAATAATAATAATAGTAATAATACTTATCCGTGGAGTTCTTGTGAGGATTAAATGACAGCATGTATATAAAGAGCACCTTGGGGGCACTCAAAAAATGGGAGTCTGTTTGATGGTGTTATGTCCTGGATGTTATAATGGTAAGACTGTTTGCTCCGTGTGACACCAGGATAGTGAACATATGGGTCTGTCTCAGAAAGGCTAAATTCATAGCCTGAGTGCTAGATAATTCTGTCTTCAGTTAACTATACATTTCTTGACTCCAAAAAGGATTTCTAAAGATGATAGCTTCATTTCATAAATATTTGTGGGGTGTATGTTCTGTGCAGGTACCTTGAGTAGGCTTTCTAGGGGATAAAGCCTACCCCCAACCCTCACAGAAGTTACATTCCAGCTCAGACTCAACTCAACTACAGTGTAACGTAGAAAGTGTATGTCCTGAAGAATTTTCAGATACACTGCTATGGAAGGTCACGTTCAAAACCAAGCCCGTTTCCCCCCTTATCTGCAGCCAAATTTGTTTCACCCCAGCATTGCCCATCTCCACGAATGGATACCATCACGTGTTCGGTTGTCCTAGTCAGGAATCTGGGAAGGAAGCTCTCTTGGCCACTTGCCCTGCCTCCTTTCCACTGGCAGGTGGTCACCTCCTTAACCCTCCCAGAACCTCCCCATCTGTCTTACATTGACTTAGTTCAGTGGTTCTCACACTCTTGGGCCATACCATCCCTTGGAAGGCTTGGCATAACACAGACTGCTGGCACCTCTTCCCCCAGAGTTCCTTCTAATTCAGGAGGCCTGGGGCGGAGCCTGAGTATTTGCATTTCTAACAAGTCCCAGGTGATGCTGATGCTGCAGGTCTGGGGACCACACTGAAAACCACGACCTCAGTTCATGCCGTTGTCATTTGCTGTCGGGATTATTGCCCAGTCTTCCTGGCTGAGCTTCTGTATCTAATCCTCACCCTCCTTCACATTCTCCACCCTGCCCTCAGCTCTGGAAAAGAGAATCTTTTCTGGCTGTTGATCACCCACAGAATAAATGTCAGAATTCCTGCTATGATCTGCAGTACCCTCCGTTACCTGACTCTTACCTGATTCTCTAGTCTCACCTGCTACTTTGCTGATCCCATCTCGGATCACTGAACACCTCCGGCACACCGAACACCTGTAGTTTCTTGGTGCCGTGTCATTTTATGTTTTGCCTTTTGTATCTGCTCTTCATTATTTGCAATGCCATGAATCCCTTTCTTTCCTGGCTAACTCCTCTAGACCCTTCCAGACTACTCAGGAAAAACTCCTTGGGGAAGCATTACCTCCCCATCTGAAAGTAGAGAGAGGTGCCTCACTTATCTACCATCTACCTCATGGTGGTTATCACATGTTTGTACCTGCCTCTTAGTCCACCTCACCCACAAGACTCTGACAGCTTCCTAACAGCAAGAACCAAATCCATCATCTCTATAGCCATAACCCTGAGCAGTACATTGCCTGACACAGAGGGGAGATCAAAGGATGTTGAATGAAAAGGGCTATCCAGGAAGGCTACTTGGAGGAGGTAGATATTTTAACCATAAGTAAGTAGTGGTTAGTATTTAGACACACAAACAGTAGCAGAAGAACATTATAGAAGAGGGAACTTAAATCTGAGCTTAGACTTAGACAGGCTTTGGTGTGAGGAAGGAACAATGAGGGCTCTCATTTGGCTGGCCACAGCATGTGTGGTTCTGAGAGCCAGTTGAGGGAAATAGCACAGGTGGAATTCACATGGCTCAACACGCCATTGAATATGGGAGAGTCCAGGAAAGAGCTGGATCAAAGGTGGGAACATGCCAATCACCGGTAACCTGAATTGGACTGTCCAGAGATGAATGAGGCTGGATAAAGAGTAAAGATGGGTGAGGATTAGGTGTGTTTGTGTCCGTGGTGGAGTTTGAGGGCACTGTTAGGACATATTCCACTGTCTTCTTCATGTGTCTTCCCACCCATCTTACTCTGTTCTTACCTCCAGTGCCTAATAAGTGCTTGATGAATGATGAGTGAATTTATGCCATGGAATCGGAATAAAGGCCAGGAGTGGTCCCACATGAGCCAGGGAGAGGAGAAGTGGTGTCGGTGGTGGTTTTAGGTGGTGCCATTGTCACCCCCGATGCCTCTCCTGCAAATAAGATTTAGGTGAGGGAAGAGGCAGGCTGCTGGCCATGGGGGGAGGACCAGGCGAGAGACCTCAAGCGATAGCAGCAACGAGTTCAGAAGATGACTGCTTGTCGCCAGAAACAAGGAAAGTCTTAAAATTTGTGAAGATCAAACCGGCTGAGAGCTGAAATGTACCCTCTGCCTTCACTGTGCTAATACAATAAACATGAGCATTAGTACCTTGATTCTATGTTTAAAGATACGTCTAGAAAGAGTTATACATTGTCACTGCTAATCCATTTTTTTCCTTCTGAAATAGACAGCTTTATGACTATTATGACACTGTTCTCAAAATCTAACTACTACTATTCTTCCATTAAATTTAACACATTGACATGTGTTTAGAGAATATAATATAATGTGGAATACGTGAAAGAAATGTTTTTCCTTCTGACCTGTTCTTCCAGTTTTCTTGTACAGTACTAGGGGGCTTTCTTGTAGGACTCTTCTGTGTGCAGAGAAATATCTGAATAAAATAATCTAGAGTTAAAAGCATTAATGGTCTTTACATTAAACATACACACAGTCAAGAGTTATTTTTCCAAGCAGGCACCCTCAGAGATAAATTACCTATGGTTATGTCTTCAAACCAGTAATTTTATTAGTAAATCCATGAAAAGTGAAAATTAACAACGTGACCACGCAGGAAGTTTTACTACCAAAAACAAGCACTTGCAGGTGGTGTGTCGAGGATAAACAGTAGATAAAGAGGCAGGATGCAATTTCCTTTTATGCTGAGGCTTGAGGACAGACAGACCATTATTCACTCATACCTGCCACTGACTAACAGAAGCACAGGGTTTATGAACTGCGAGTCATTTACCTTTAAAATTCAATTTCATTCCTTCAGTCGTTGTGAGCTTGAATATCTAATTACAGGGTTTACGCACTGAGATCCCAGTGTAATCATCTATAAAGCGTGTACTAGTTGGAGTTAATTCATTGAACAAATATTTATCGAGCACTTATATATGTGTCAGCCCTGTGTTAGACATGAAGGAACAAGGGGGACTCCGGTTTTCTGTCATGTTTGAGACAAACCTGGAGTTCCAGACTCTTATTTTATTGTTCTTGTTGCTACTGCGGTTAACATGTGAATGACTGGTTTTGTTTCCAGTTTTTCAACTTGAACTGTTTCATAAAACATGAAATGTTGCACTTCTGACATTCGTCCAAAGTAGCAAGCTGCAATGTGCTTTTTAAAAATTCCACAGTGTGTTCATTTTGATGGGGCCAATTTGAAAAACCGGGGAAAGAGAAGTTCAGAAAGTTAGGGAGTTATAAGAATGCTTGGAATTTCTAACAGATTTTGCTAAACATTTTCTGTATCATGACATGTTCCAGAAGGCCATAAAAGTTAGTTTACATGAATATAAACTACTTTTTGCCTTGCTGATAACTGCAAATAAATAATTCAGATGACCACCCACTGAAAAACCAAGATGTTTGGGGGTTTATGTGTTTCCTATAAAATGTTTTCCTTATAAATTTCATAGTCAAAGAGAACAAGAATGAAGTAGTACCTCATTTTATTCCGTTTTTAAATTCTGCAGCACCTGTTTCAATATTGTTGTATATCCCAATAATATCATTACAGAATAAGATAATGACTAACCTCTTTCCTTGATTTGACTTTAAAGGAAGGGATAGAAGGCATTCTTTTATTTACATTTTAGTACAGCAACACACTGATTTCTCTAGTCAAAATTAATTAATCTGTCACATTGCTTTCATAGTAACAGTCAACTAAATGAGACACAGAACTATCAATTTGTATAGCACTGTTTTATTCACTAAGGAGCCTTATGTAAAACTTGATAAATGTTGCACTTATACTGCTGGTCCAGTGGTAATAAGTGGGAATAAAAAGAGCCAGATAGATAACCTTTAACTTAATATGGCTTGGTAAATTAGATCCTACCTATGCTAATTTTGTACTTTTTTTAATAGATGGAACTGATTAAAAATATAAGTACTGCCGAACAACCCTATTTATTCACTCGACATGTTCATTTCCTCAACTTCTCAAGGTAAGACATTTTCCAGTTTAATGGTTCTTTCATTTTCTTCTAATGAACAATTACTTTAGAAATCTACCCTTATTTACAAGGTAGTACAATTGCCCTTGAAAAGACATTTTTAATCCACTTATTTTTGCTATGGAGGGATCGAAATTTGAAATAGTTGAACAGAAACTTTATCTCTTCCTAGACTACTGTCTTAAATCTTATAAAAACTTGGAATTATTTTTTAAAGAGAAGCCATTTGACCTAATAGCTCTTTTTAAAAAAGGAATCAGATTTTGTATTGAAACAAATAAGAAGGCAGGAGATGGGTATTTTAGCATAAATATTTTATTACACATTTTTGTACAGTTTGAACCTGCACAGAACTCTGGGAATAATTCAGTGCTAGACTAATGAGTATTTTCTAGGATCCAAAGTACCAGCCTCTGTCTATCTTTTTAATATAGTTGTGTGCCACATCATGACGTTTTGGTCAATGACAGACCTCATATACCTATTAATCCATAAGATTATAATATGGTATTTTTACCATATCGTTTCTATGTTTAGATGCACAAATGTTTATTATTGTGTCACAGTTGCCAGTGTTCAGTATAGTCACATGCTGTCCAGGTTTGTAGCCCAGAAGCAATAGGCTGTACTCTACAACATAGATGTGCAGTAGGCTGTGCCATCGAGGTTTGTGTATGTACTCTAAGATGCTTGCACAACCACGAATCGCCTAATGATGCATTTCTCAGAATGTACCCCTGACATTAAGCAACACATGACTGTAAACCATTTGATTTTCTAAGCCTCACATGTTTGATGCTGAGGAGGTTTTTAAAATTCTGGTTTTTGTTTCCAGCGGCTGTGGTCTTCTAATAACAATGCAAATCTTCAAATTCAGGTTTTTAGATTCCCTATTTGTTAAATTACTAGCTTCAAATTCTGTGTGTCCTCTTCCCCAGTGGTTCATTAGCATAGGTTGACTGTCACTGTGCCTCACTCCTGAGCTGATGGCCCTTAGTGTTTCACTCTCCCTGTGCTGGCCCAAATCTGCACTCACAGCTGCTATCTAAATGGCTGACAGATCACTGGATCCAGAGGCAGATCTGCTGGGGACCAACCGGGGAACCTCTGGGCTTCCCTGGTCAGCCTTCTGACGGGCACTTCTGTCATCTTAACAGTGCCTTGCAGGTCCACACGAGAGCACCAAAGGACCCAGGGCAGCAGGCAGCATCTGCTGGTTAGTGCTGACCTAGTGGCCCCTGCAGGCCAGGCACCCAGGGAGCTGGCTCTGGAGGAGGTGTTCCCCTGGTCCAGGGTGCCTGACAACCCACCTGGCTGGAAGAAGATTTCAGCCCTCCAAGGACTTCCCTGCTGTGCAGCAGGTCCTGTGCAAATTAAGTGCAAAGAATGAGATTCAGTAAAGCAAGTTATTAAGCAGAGAAAAGGAGTTGCTGTCTTATCTTTAAAAGCAAGTGTTCCCTGAAGTTTCCTGGGCCTTCCTGATAACCAGAGTTCTTGGGATGGTAACAGGACTCCTGCAGATTTTCCGCAGTGACCCAGGGCCAGGTGCTGGGCAGCTAGGAGTGTGTTTTCAACCATATTTATAAAATGGCTTGTTACTGGATTATCCAGGGTATGTGCCCTGACTCTTAATTCCAGAGGGCCACAAGCATATTATTAGACATGATTGGATAACAAGGCTTATTAGCTCTTTCAGGCATTGTGTTTTATGACTTGCAAAGAGAAAAGCACTGCTTCCCTGATCCTTGCTGTTCTACCACATTTCCTTCTAAGTCACCCCTGACATCCTTAAACCTCATTCATGAACACTTCTTGCTTCATAGGTCAAATCTTTACAACCAAACAGATTGCAGTGCAACGAGTTTTAAGTATTTATCTCTGTACAGTGTAAAACCCAAATTAGAAGCCATGGCCAGTATTTTAATTGAGTCAGCAGAGCATAACATGGTGGCCATATTCTGTTATGGCCTCTACCATCAAACACATGTACAGGAGTTTAGTCTTCATTGCTTTAATTCTGAAAGGAAAAAAAAAAAATGATAAATGCCTTTCAGAAGACACCATGTCTACAGAAAACGGTGCTGGCCTGGCCGTCAGGACCTCTGGTGTCAGAACTGGCCTCCTCACTGGTCATGATTCTCGGCAAGCCATTTAACCTCTTAGAGGTCTCTGTTTTTCTGTTTTTCCATCTGTAAAACAAGGATAGTTCTCAGTCATCCCTACTATAGGGATGCTCTGAACTGTGAAGGAAAGGCCTTCTGAAGGAAGGCCGCTGTATTGGTCCATTTTCATGCTGCTGATATCCAAGACTGGGAAGAAAAATAGGTTTAATTGGACTTACAGTTCCACATGGCTGGGGAGGCCTCAGAATCATGGCAGGAATCGAAAGGCACTTCTTACATGGTGGCAGCAAGAGAAAATGAGGAAGATGCAAAAGCAGAAATCCCTGATAAAACCATCATATCTTGTGAGACTTATTCACTACCATGAGAACAGCATGGGGGAAACCACCCCACGATTCAAATTATCTCCCATCAGGTCCCTCCCACAACACGTGGGAATTACAGATGTACAATTCAAGATGAGATTTGGGTGGGGACACAGAGCCAAAACATATCACATGCTATATACATTCAGAGTGGCGCTTAAAAAGGCAATTCTATAGATGTCTCAGGCTGAGCCCACTGCCCAACTCCTGACTCAGTTTCTATAGAGACACCTTGAGGGCTGGGCTGGGCTCTGCTTCTCCTCCCTCAGTTCCATTTTACTCAATTAAACACATATCTATGGATTACCTTCTCTCTTCTATACACTATATGAGAACTGGGGCTTCTGCAGTCAACATTAAATGTTTTTCTTGCCTTTGGGAGACTCTAAGTTCTTCCATTAAAGGGTGATGGATGTAAGGAGAGGGTGGTCACAGGGCTTCCCCTAGGGGAGGAAACTCCTGTGGGACCAGGACTCTGGGAGGGTGTTTCTGCAGGGAGGTGAGGGATGGGTCAGCTTTAGACAAGTGAAGGGGGAGGGCATTCCCAGCACAGCCACCAGCAGAAGAGTGGGGCCGAGAGGAACTGAAAGGGATGCAGTGCAGACCAGGATGGACACGACTGGGCTGGAACAGCAGTTAAGAGTTTTAAGCAGAAATAACAAGAGACTACCTGACCAGCTTTGCTGCTTTCAATAAAAAGCCAAAACTGACTCCTCAGGAGCAACCTCCTCCTTTCTTTACACCCACATACCAGGGCCTGGGCCCTTAGCTACCAGACTTCCATAAAAAGGAAGAGAATGATCAGTTGAACTTCAATATATGACAAGACTACGATTGTTCCACTCATGGAACATGGAACATTAAAACTCAGCTTTTCCTTCTTTAAGGGAATAGCTTTCTTTAAGGAAAATTTCTTTGTCAATATGCAATTGACAAGAGGAAAACAACTAAGTTGGAACTTGTTAAGAGGACTTTGACATTACTTTTTCTTTTTTTTTTTTTTTTTTTTAGATGGAGTCTTACTCTGTCACCCAGGCTGGAGTGCAGTGGTGCAAGCTCAGCTCACTGTAACCTCAGTTTAAGCGATTCTCCTGCCTCAGCCTCCCAAGTAGCTGGAATTACAGGCATGCACCACCACACCTGGCTAATTTTTGTATTTTTAGTGGAGACAGGGTTTCATCATATTGGCCAGGCTGGCCTCAAACTCATGGCCTCAAGTGATTTGCCCACCTCAGCCTCCCAAGTGCTGGGATTACAGGTGTGAGCCACCGTGCGCAGCCAAGGACATTAACATACTTTAAAAAATAAGTTTTAGATGTATTTTGAATAATAAGTTATAAAGATGATGAAGCTGATCTTAAGAAACCTACCCTTATAACTGCTGACAGACGTATTGCCTGTTTCAGGATAATGAGGTTCCCATGAGAAGAACTGATACTGCAACCTAATATTCTTTGTTGATATTTCCAATCCTCTGCACATCGTTAACATGCCGCACGATACTTGCTGGCAAGCGGACTGTAAGAATGAAAGTCAGGCCTCCCTCCCCACTTTTTTTTGCACACAGATGGTCAGAACTTTTGAAGAGTATGGCATTATACCAGAGCTAATTGCCCTTTCTTTTTTTATTCCATTAACGATGGCATTTTTACCTTGAAATTTAGACACTCTTGAGTCATGTAAAATACTATCCTGTGAGCGTTTGGTGTTTCTGTAGCTGACCTACTTCGTTTTTTCACCATCTAGGCTTCTTGTCCTGTTTCTTCTTTTTCCGTTTTTAGAGTTAGAAGGAACCATATCTAGCTTTATTAATCCAAAGATGGGAAGTAATTGGCTCAGACCGATCAGGTGTTTTGCCTCAGGGAAGGATTCATGCCTGGGACGTGTGCACAGCGAGCTCAGCAGAGATCTCAGGCTTCAGTGAGGATTCCTGAGTTGCACACTGGACTGCTTTTTCACACAGTTGTGGAACTCCCTGGAAATTCCAGCCAGACAAATATTTTTCACCTGGACTGTCTGGAGAATTGAGGCAAAACTACGTTGGCCTAAAATATGCTTCTCTTTGTTAGGATGTTTAAGTAGGATTTTTAATATTTGCATACTATGGTTTCACATATCTTTTTCCAGTTTTCAGAGTAACTTTAGGAAACAATTTCTGAAAAAGATACCAACTTTCCAACATCAACGGCATCCCTCCAAATCTATCTTAGATCCACATACTAGAAAGTCTTGTGAGAGACTACAATTCACATTTGTCTGTCCCCTGCCCTCAATTTTATTTGTTTTCTAAGTTTTTATTTTTGGGGGAACATAAATATTTTTGCAATCTACAGTGCCCCTCACCCTTCCAAATGTGCTTTTGCAGGGAAACCCTTAAGAAGTTTTACCTCAGAGCCCAATGCTATCAAAATAGTCCAAATGCATTATAAGAGACACCAAGATGCTAAATAATTTCAAACCACCACTTCCCTTATCCTTCTTCCACGTCATTCTTCCTTTCTTTCCCATGATCCCCCCACCTTTGCTTCCATTTCTCATGTATCTCAGATGGTGTCTCCAGTGCCAATAGTAACTTGCAAAAACAAACAAAAATGTGAAAATTAGTCAATCACCAGAAAAGCAGTGGGGTGTAATGTGTATGGGGCTGCGTTTTGGATACCTTTTCTCTTCTCTACAAGTGAAGTCTCAATTACTGATGTGAACAGTGTTTCTTGTATCAACTTTTGTGAACAAACTCTGCCCTCTGATGGCATTATTTAACAAAACAAATCAGACTTCGCCAATTCCACAAGTCAATTTAGTTTTCACATCTTATTTGTAAATGTTGACTTTTTTATTCTTCTTAGCCAAGTGATCCATCTCAATTCTGTGCCCTTCAAATCTCTTATCATTTGACAGACACTGCAAACTCTGAAGAAAACGCCAAAGTAAAAATCGGTATTAGCAGTTAACACTGTCTCTGCCTCCTTAAACACGGTGCAGAAGTTCCATTTACAAGTGCGAGTTTTCTCTGGGTTTTCCCTATGTGAACCCTGGCTGGGCTCGTCTTCCTAAATCGGCAGTTTCTTCCTCACGTTTCTGCTTTTCCCTGTATGGGGAGTGGATCTCTGCTTCTGCATGGGCCACCAGCTGTGTTTGTTAGCCCATCAACGACGAGTATAATCTGGACTTTCCCTCAGCCCACCTCATTTCCTGATTGTTTCCTACTGTTTATTTCATGCCTTGTCAATTCATCTTCCTCTCTGAGCAGGAGCCCTGACCCAACCACCCACCTCCTTCCCCATTTGTCTCATCTTCTCACAGCAAATGTTTCCATCTCTCCTGCCTTAGGACAGACCGGAGAGCAAAGCACAACTGTCTCTTCTGCTTGTGTTTTGTGATGGGCAGTGGTGGGCGGGGGGGAAGTCTAGTCCTGGGCAGAGGAGATGGAAGTGCCCACTACAGGGGGTGTGAGGACAGAGGCCAGACCTCCCCACCATGCTGGCCCCCACTGGACGTTCAGGGACTCTTGTTACTGCAACGGGCTCTAGCAAAGGGCCCTTTAACAGCCAGGTTGGCTGGGCACAGTGGCTCATACCTGTAATCCCAGCACTTTGAGAGGCCAAGGCAGGCGGATCACTTGAGGTCAGGAGTTCAAGACCAGCCTGGCCAACATGGCGAAACCCCATCTCTACTAAAAATACAAAAATTAGCCGGGCATGGTGATGGGTGCCTGTAATCCCAGCTACTTGGGAGACTGTGGCTGGAGAATCACTTGAACCCGGGAGGCAGATGATGCAGTAAGCTGAGATCACGCCATTGCACTCCAGGCTGGGCAGCAAGAGCAAAACTCTGTCTCTAAAATAAACAGCCAGCTCTACCCCTCTCCACCTCAGCCACTCCTCACTCTGCCCCTGAAGGGTCCTGTTCTTTTCCATGATGGCCTTTCTCTCACTTCGAAGTGTCTTCCTCCCTCACTAACAAGGATCAAAGCCCTGGGCCTCTGGCTTATGGTACTTTTCACCCTTTAATGTAGATAGCAGCACAAAGGTAACCTCTACTTCCAGGTCAGAGGCTAAAAAGGAGGTAGGCTTTTGGCAGAATGGTGGTTACCAGGGGTGGGAAAAGCAGGAAAAGAGATTTTTATGTTCAATGGGCAGAGTTTCCATTTGTGAACATGAGAACGTTCTGGAGATGGGTGGTGGTGATGACTTCACAACAATGTAAATGTTTTAATACTACTGAATTATATACTTTAAAATGATGAAAAGGGCAAATATATATGTTACATATATATATTATTTTTTACTAGAATTTCTTGAAAGAACCAGATATACTTTGAAAAACTGATTGCAATCACAGTAATCTCTCCTGTAATTGGAGTACAAAACAGTCTTAATTCTCAAGGATAATTCTGGTCTTAAGTATTGATTTAATATGTGCAATAATTATTACCTCAGGAAGAATGCCTTCCAAATTTTGATGAAAATATACCTAAAATTTTTACTAGTGCTTTGTGTAGCTATTGAAGAGGTGATTAATATTATCGATGGGTTGATCAATTGATTGAGGTAGCAGTGTGAGACAGATGCTGATAAAAATGCTCAGAATGAGGTGTTTGAAAATGCCTCTCAGAATGAGAACCATGTAGTTACGGTTCCTAGAGAATTATGCCCTGCTACAGATCGTCATCTTCTCATCAAAAAAATAAGTAAAATTTAAAAACTATTACACATTTGCAGAGTCCGAAGGAAGCCCAGAGCAGTGATTACAGAGTCGGTGAATAGGATCTGTGAACAAATGTTGAAGAAATTGGTAATGCCTGCTATTTTAGGACGGCTTAAAAGAGCTTCATAGATGCAGGAGTAATTGTGGTGACTGAAGGACAAAAGAGTGTGTTGTTGAACAAAAAACAAAATATGGTCTGACTCTTCTACTCTCTAGTGTATGCACTACTTAGAACTTGTGATCAGCCGTAATCACCACAAATTTTTAGAGCTCCAGAAAGATCAAATTAGAGCTGTAGATTATAAAATGAAGGGCAATAAGTCTTAAGATAAAAGCCAAAGGAATTTTTGAAGGAAACAATAAAAAGTTAAAGGAATTAAAATTGAAGTTGAAAAGGCTAAGCATTGTAAAAGCATAGGAGATGCAAATCCTTTGTGTCAAATGGTTCAAACAAAAGGAAATGTGCATAAAAGGAAAATTTTAAATATTGGCTGGGTGTAAGAAAGACTTTTCAACTGACAAAGTGGACTTCACAGGGAGGTTGTGGAATCTTCTCTTAAGGCTTTTAAAAATCAGGCAGGGTTTTTCACTGTATGGGATGGTAGGGTACAAACCGTTCTCACCCCCAGAATGAAATCATGAGTGAGCAAAAGTTTCAGGTGACCCAGGGACTTTATAAATGGTAGCCAGGAATTCTGACCGGAGTTTTAAAATACTGAGAGGAGAAACTGATGCTGAAAGAAGATGGAATGAGGGTAGGGAAATTTGCTTCCCTGCTCAGGCACTAGGACATGTGCTATGCTGTGGTCCCTGGTGGTAGCATGGTGGTGTTCTGGCCTCTTCTGTATAACTGACGTGTCACCCCAGATTTTCCCAATTTGGCGGAAGCTGTGTCTACAGAGGGCTGGCAGCCTACAACCATTATTGCCTTCTGCAAAGGGGGAGATATATACCAGACACCTCTTTCTCATAGTTAGAAACTTCTAGAGAGAGCCTACCATATTATCTATACTTGACAATACATTCTGAGGCCATCTAAAACTTCCATTTTGGAAAATTATTCTGGAAATCTCGCATTGGGTTGCAGCATGCAAACAAGAGCAAGTCATCCATGCTCATCAAGACTTGCCAGTCCTTACTTCTCTCACCATTGATCAAAGATGGCAGTGGTGAGGCTGAGAGCCATCTCCTGATGGGACACTGTGCATGGATTCATATGATTGGGCAGTTCTGCTAACTAGCACTAGCAATCATTCTTCACATGAACATAGAAGAACAGTTGAGGTTTTTAAAAGCGTGAAGCAATTTTGAGGGTCTAATTATGTGCATATTTGGTATGCAAACCTTGTCTTCCTAGTCCCTAGCTTTATTACTTTAGTTACTGTTTATCATAGATATGAAACTCAATTTAATTTTATAAGGGGGATAAATCTGGGGTGTGTAGTTAGCCGGTGGTTGGCACAGCTAGCTCCTGGGACTCCAGTTAGTTGTTCATCCAGTTACATGAATGTGTATTTCTGAGAACTAACAAGATTCACACTGCAAGGCCAATCTCATCCGTGAGCAGTGTGTGTTCCAATGTGGTAGTATTTAAGGGCTCCAGGGTATCATTCATGTGTCCTGGTGCCTGAAATTCCACTATATCAGAATTGTTCCTTTGGATTCTTCTCTCTGAAGATTCTTTTTTAAAATGCAGATAAACCAGAAGCAACATTATATGAATTCATACACAGGAAAGGATGGGTGGCTTGTTATGCCTTTCCTCTGACAACAGAGTCCCATGATATGAGAAGAAACATTAACAACTGAGAGGCACACCCTCAGATGTTCATTTCTTCATTTGGTCATCATTTGTTGAGCACCTACTGTGTGCCACACACTGAGCTAGTGGGTGTCATTCCTGGCTGCAGGAGGCCCACAGTGTGATGGGAGAGGCACACATTTCCACACAGTGCAGGAGAGAGGGCCCGGGGCACAGAGGAGGGAGGCATGGACCCTGGGTTGGGCATTAATTGCTGAAGGATGTGATGTGACTCCAAGCTGGGTTTTGAAAGGTGAATGGAGTCTGCTAGCTCCTGGAGAGAGGCAGGAGCGGGTCCTGTCAGTTTGTTTTCTCTTAGTTATTTCTGACCCCTGAGAGAATGTCCAGGCACGTTCCTCAGAAAGTCACAAGGTCATAGGGCTAGAGAACCCTGCAGGCTCCTCAGGAGGTCATCAGAGCATGACCTCTACCCAGAGACTGGGGCAGTCTCCCCGGACTCCTCAAGGCTACTGCTTTCAAGCCGTTCAAAGAGAAAAAGAAGGAATTGTTAAGACAAATCCAGCCAATCTCATCACTTTGCCTCAGGACGACCTTGTTCTTCAGCCAAGATTTAGTGGATTAGTCTAATCCTTTCATGGAAGGAATTAAAATGGAACACCTGGCTGTTTGCTTTATTTTTATCTGAAGCCCCTTGCCATCACTTGAGGATAATTATGTTGAATATTGTTTCATTCTTGATATCCCACACAAAATTTCCTCAACTCTGGAAATCACTTTTCCATAATTAAGAGCATAGATTCTACAGCCAGATTGCCTGGACCCATATCCTAGTTCAGCTACAAGTTATGAACCTTATTCCTGCCTCAGTTTCCCCAAGTGTAAATGATAATTATTTTTTCTACTCTATTGACGTGTTATGGGGCTTCAGCAAGCTGGTTGCATGAGGTATTTAGAACAAGGTGAATAGAGAGTGCTCAGTGAAGACTGGCTGTTATTCACTCACTGCAGAGCACCTGACCCAGAACTGTTTGAATTACAATTTAGAGGAAGGGCCATCTCACCCAGCAAGGCAGTCAGAACCTACCAATCAACTGAAACATTCACCAAGGGCCAACTGTGTCCCCATGGGTTCTGTTCTAGCCATTGGAAATACTAAATCCAATACAGAGTGGCCCCCATCCTCGAGAAACCTACAGCCTAGTGAGAAAACTATACACCATCTCTTCCTTAACATGCACAATGGTGTGGTTTGTACCGTGCTGTACTATGAAATGTCCTCACAGCCCCTCAACAGGTACCTGGAACAGGTATCATCCTCCCCACTTCCTACATGATAATAAAATGCCTATCCGGAAACCCTGTTTGCTTATTACGTGTCATTGGCACCTTCACATAGGAGATAATCTTTAAGTAAGTTAACCTAGAGGGGAGGGGAGATGTTGTCTAAGTAGACCCTGTTTTCCTCCTGCAGTAATGGGTTATAACGAACTCAATGTTTGTGTTAGGTTTGGAGGAGACCAGCCTGTCTACATCAACATCATTAGAGACCCCGTCAACCGGTTCTTATCTAACTATTTTTTCCGTCGCTTTGGAGACTGGAGAGGGGAACAGAATCACATGATCCGCACCCCCAGCATGAGGCAGGAGGAGCGCTACCTGGTAAGTCAGTCCTGTTGCATGCAAAAGGTGGTCTCCCCACTGCCTAGGGAGTGGCCCCTCCACCAGGGAAGGCTCACTCTTCCCTTCCCAGGCCTTGCCCTTGGTGCCTCCATGGAGCGTGGCACAGACGGGGTACTTCCACAGGAAGGAGGTCTTGACGAGAGAAACTGGTTCTGGGTGACCCAGATCTTAATGAACATTTCCTCAAATGATCTTCTGATGTTGCTTTGCTGAGTTGTCTTTAGTGCTAGGTTTTGGGTCCCAGAGCGGAAACAGTCTTTCCTAAGGAGTCCTGACTAGCACTGTCCTGCTTAAGAAGAACAAAGATGTTGGGGGATATCTGTTAGAGGGCAGCAGAGCCCTTTCTCATCCCTCAGCCCATTCAGTTCCCATGACCACTCTGGGAGGGAGGGAGTGTTTTCAGATGAGGACCCTGAGATTCCAAAGGTTGTGGGATTTGCCAGTCACCTCTCAGGTAAGGGCACAACCGCGACAGACTGTTTCCGGGTTTCCTGCCTTCACAGTCTGGGTTCTTTTCACCACAGCACGATAGAACCCTGTCATTGGACCAGTAATTGCTTTCTCTAGACTTGTTTTGGGACCCTCAGCTCCATAAGGGATGTTAGTCTTGAGTTCAGTAATTATTTCCGCAGCACAGAGGCTGGTAACAGAAATGGAGGGCGGAGTTGCCCGTCTTTCTTTGAGCACTAAAACGAAAGGTACATTTCCCATCCCTTTGTAGAGACACACGTACTGAGGAGCTGACAGCCTGGTGCCCGGAGGCTGAAATCCTGGTCTCTGTGTCTGAGAGAGCCCTTGGGGTTCACCCGGACCCATCCTGGGCTGTTGTTGGGCACAAGCAGGAAAGAAGGAAGTGTTGAGGATCAGTCAGAGGTGTTGTTCCCAAAGCTGGAAGATCGCCCAGAGCCAAGGCCAGTGCTGATGCGCCCTCAGCAGCAGCCTTGCCGCTGGAGAAAAGCACCGAATCTCCGGGCCAAGGCCAGGACCGCTGCTTCCTCATCTCATTTTAAAAACGTAATGGAAGCGGATGTTCAGAGGCTGGGAGCATTTGGGGATGATGTCCCCTCAGTGTCACGTTCATGTTTTCAAATCCATGATTAGAGTAGAGAAAACTGAGATACAGAGAAGTTAGTGTCTCAGTCAGGGCCAGACGACTACACCAGACCCATGGCTTTCCACTCACCTTCAGTATTTGATCAACTACCTAAGACTTCAGTGAAATATTTTGATGATTTTTTAATTTTTATTTTCTTCCTTTGATGATATATTTTAAAAGGGGCTTTTCCTCTTTTTTTTAGTTTTTGATGGCAAAACCCTAATCTATTTCTTTATAGGTTATGAGACCTGGTGCAGTGGCTCACGCCTGTGATCCCAGCACTTTGGGAGGCCGAGGCAGGTAGATCACTTGAGGTCAGGAGATCGAGACCAGCCTGGCCAACATAGTGAAAACCCATCTCTATTAATAATACAACAATTAGCTGAGCATGGTGGCACACGCGTGTGATCCCAGTTACTTGGGAGGGTGAGGCAGGAGAATCCCCTGAATCCGGGAGGCAGAGGTTGCAGTGAGCCGAGATTGTGCTACTACACTCCAGCCTAGGTGCCAGAGCGAGACTCCGTCTCAAAAAATTAAAAATAAATAAATAAATAAAAATAATTAAAAATAAATAAAATAAAAAATAAACTATAGGTTATGAATATGACTATATGTTTTTTATTTGGTGAGACATGTATTCAGAGTATAGAACCGCTTACTACAAGAATAATGTCTTCTCTAATTATATTCATTATTTGTTTTGGATCTTGATTAATATACGTTGTTTTAAAAACAGCCTACATTCCATTTAATCCAGATAATTCTTTCATAGTTCTGATTCAATCCTCATGCTAAGAAAGTTAGAACCAGAGGATAGCAGAAAACGCCAAAAAACCAATGGTATGGAAACACGTCTTATAAACACTGCTCTTCAAATATTAATGTAAGAGTTGAGAGGAATGCTCTAGCTTTTTCCACTCTGTCAAGCTTTTGTTGCCATCCTGTAAATCATTTCATATAATGTAGTCTTCACACACACGAATAATAAGCTGCAATCATTAGAGAGAAAGGTGGCAAATGTGAAGGGGAAAATTATGGTTTGGAATTTCTATTTGTTTGTTTTTGTTTTGAGACAGAGTCTTGCTCTGTTGCCCAGGCTGGAGTGCAGTGGCAAGATCTCTGCTCACTACAACCTCCACCTCCGGGGTTCAAGCGATTCTCCTGCTTCAGCCTACTGAGTAGCTGGGACTACAGGCACCTCCCACTACGCCCAGCTAATTTTTGTATTTTTAGTAGAGGCAGGGTTTCACCATGTTGGCGAGACTGGTCTCGAACTCCTGACCTAAAATAATCCACCGGCCTCAGCCTCCCAAGTGCTGAGATTACAGGTGTGAGCCACCATGCCCAGCCTGGTTTGGAGTGTTTTTTTAAAAAGATCATAAAATATTGAAAATTGGTAGTTGGGGCAAGTGTTATATTTTTGAAGAGCTGGTAACTGCCTGTATTATGTGACTTGAGAGATTGTAGGGAGATTTCCCTGCCTAGAATTCTGCCCTTAGAAATTTGTAGGGGCCCCTTTCCAAATGTAAGCACTGTGTTCGGGAAGGGTCTGTGTCAGATGAGGTCATCAGATCGACCCTTGGCAAGGCCCCAGCAGGAAAGCACTAGGCTCCGCAAAGCAGCACAGGAGAAACTCGGGGGGCTCAGATTCAAGAGAGGAGAGCCTGGTGGTGGCGGGGAGTGGGTGTCCCCTTCATGGTCTGGTTCCAGCCTGACCTGGTTAGAAGGCTGTCTTCTTGTTCAAAGGATAGTTTGTTTATTTGGAAGAAGATGGTCTATTGCCTTTTTTTAATAGCTGAAACTATTAATTCCATCTCCTTGGTCCCATTAGACCCTTGAAATAAAATTGGCCCCTTTCAGAAGAGTCTGTCCTCATTTTGGCAAAGCCTGGGTAGTCAGTTGTTTGACTCAAAAGAGGATGTTGTTTGTGTCTCAGCGGGGCACAGGCAGCTGTGAGGAGCCCACTGTCCCCTCCTTGCAGGCCACCCCTCCCCTTGGAGGCCCTTCCCTGCACACCACATGCCCACAGGGTCTTGGGTGCTGGCCTGAAATGAGTCTGCTGATTTACCACGTCGTTCCAGATCTCAGTGCTCCAAAGCCCCTTGCTTTATCCCATTGCCAAAAATCGGGCAGTTCTGCCCTGGCCCTGAGCCTTACAGAGCTGCTTAGCATACAGCTGGGAGCGGCCAGCGCCTGCCTCCGAGCCTGCTCTGAGGATGAAATAATATCATCTTGTGAGGCAGGGTGGTTTGGAAGAAAATGGAAAGGGTAAAGGAATCCTGGAATTTGCAGGAACCCCAAAGAAGATAAGGACTCTCTCAATTTACAGGTGTGGGAACGGGCCTGGGATTCGGGGTGGGGTAAAGTCCCTCCTAGGAAGAGAAGCCAGACCTCCTGATTCCACTTCGGTGGTGTTTGCCCACTCAGACCTTACGTTTTACTTCCTGAAGGGTAAAGCGAGAAGAGGACTGGGCCAAGTCCCATGCTTTTGAAGCAGAATCATTTGATGTAACATTGTCTCTCCATCTTTACAAAGACATCACTATTACAGCAATTTGTTTTCAAATATTCAAGCGTCTTATAGCTATACCTTATTTTCTGGAAACAACTAGCTTTTCTCAAACTTTCTATTTCTTTCCAAACTCTTCTTCCTTTGCATTTCCTGGAAAATCATTTTTAAATAAATTAGTGCTTGCCTAGATGCAAGTTCAACTTCCAGCAGCCATACTGTGAAAAGACAGCTGTCTTAGGCTCATTTCTTTTTGTCCAGAGCTGGAAATTCCCCAGTGTGAAGGTGGCTGCCTCGTTTTTGGGGATGAGGGTCCTCTGAACCCAGGCACACTTGGACACATCCCAGCATCTGAGACTCTTCTCCAGCTCATGTCTGGCCTCCTTGATTTCCAGGGCAGGGAAATACCTGGCATACAGACCATATTTAATGAAAGAATAAATGATGGAAAAGCTTTTTCTAATGAAGAGCAACTGTTGTCATCTCCAGATGAAGGAGAGCATCTTATTCCTGCTGGAGCCACTCCCTTTTCCAGTCTTGGAGCTTCCATGAAAGTGGATTTCTTACGCTGTCATTTTCACCCTGCTGGTGAAAGTTCTCAAAAATGTCACATTGGGCTCCTGCCCTAACCACTATTGCCACTTCACTAGGCCATCCTCCATTTGAAGAGTAGGAAGAGAAGGGAGAAAATCTTCCCAGAGAGAACACTACCCCTGTAACACTGTTTATTCGGCTTGGCTGTAAAGTGTGGAAAGTAATGCATGTTTAAAAGAAAAGATGTGTAATTTACAGCTTCTTAATTCATAAAGAATTCAGTGAATCATGTTGGCCCTGTTGGATTCTGGAGAAGTCTGAAAATTGGCCAGAGTCAGCAAAGGTTTTTAGAAAGCTATGCATTTTAATCTACTTGAAAGCTTTGGACTCCAAACGTCCTTTAACTTTGAAAGTATACATATGAAACACTGGTGTGTGGAAATTTCCACTCGGTCTCAACCAGCTGAGACTGTCCTGTGAGTGAAAGAAACCTTAGGCATTGCCTTTATTCCTAAGGCATTGTTTTTCTTAAATAAATAAAATGAAGAAGGGCTTTGGATTGTCTGCTTTTTAAGTGTTGTTTGAAAAAAATCTATGTTTTCCAAATCCGTAAAGATAAGAAAATTACGCTCTTCAACTAGTTCAGATTTAGCTTCCAATTGCAGGCTGAGCCAGGGGCCTAAGATAAGGCGTATTTATATTCCCTTCTCAGCTGCCTTAGCTGGGAGACTTGGCCTGGGATTTAGCCTCTGTGGACCTTGCTTGTCTCATCTGTACAATGGGACCATATTACCTACTTTGCCTGCATTACAGGGTTGTTGTGAGAGTCAACTGAGCATTCTACACAGAAGTGCTTTGGAAGCTAAAACTTGCCAGAACACGTTTCAGTATTGATGCTGCCACCCCCTTGTCTCGGTTACTGGCTCCACATGACCTAAAGGGGCCATTTTTCCTATAGACCTGGAGCTCCTCTGCTCAGGGAGTCCACAGGGGCTGCTGTTTTCCTGGGGCTCAGGACATACTGGGTCCTGAACCCTCAGGTCTGCTTCTGCTGTGGTCTCAAATTGCCTCACTAGACTCCTTCCCCTGGGAACCTGTTTCTAAGGAAACTGCTTCTCTTTGTGTTCCCAACAGCTGGAGATGTGTTTTGATCCCAGCCCGCTGGCACACATTTGTCCTGTGTTTATTTACATGGAAACCTAAGCTCCTGTAGGCCCTGGGTTGGAAAGTCATATACACGCATACTCTCCCCCTCCAAGGAGTAACGAGAAAGGCACGCCAGAGCTGAATGCTCCGCCAGGCTGATGCAAGCCATCCAGGAGCATGGAGGACCAGGAAGCCCTAGCTTCAGAGATACACTGTGAAATACATTTGTCCTGGGTGTATCTAAAGCAGGAGTCATGGGTGTTTTTAGGACCAAAGGCTGCTTCTGGGATTTAGCAAGACCTGAGGGTATCCCTGGGAGTTTCAGGCAAACAGAAAACAAGATGGGTAAAGGAAGGGGCAAGGGAGGAAAGGAGGGACCAACAGATGAATTTTGGAGCTAGAATAGAATGCTACTCCCTGCTCCCTGTGCTACCAGCAAACGACAGCCACGTGTGTGGTGTGTAGCAGGTTAGCATGCTTTGCCTCATGTTAGGGCATCCACCCTCACAGCCTCCCCTGGTGTAGGTATGAGCACTCCTCATTCCCCTCTTATGAACCAGGATGGCGATCCCAGAGAGGTTGAGTGGTGGTTAAGATCAAGCCACAAATAAGGGGAGCTTGCATGAGGCTACCCAAGTTACAAGGGGCTTACGATTCACTCAGGTTGCCTCTGGTAAAAGGAGCCGGGGGCAGGAGAACTGTGGGAATGAAGACAAAAGGATTGCAGGCCAGTGAAGACCAGGAAATGAATGCCAGGCAGAGCCAGGCCCCATGGGAAGCACATAAACCACAGCACAGCTAAGCCGCATGGAAACTAGAAATTGTTGAGACTTAGAGCCACTTCCAGCACTCAAGTGTCAGTGCCCAGGCTGCCCAGGGGTTCTCAGTTCTCTTCAGCCATCTTCAAAGACACCAACAGTGGATTGAGCACATCTTATGCTTCACACCTGTCCTTCTACCATCTCATTTCTCTAGCCCGCTGGAAAGGGCTTTCCACTTCTAAGGACTTACGTCATTAGATTGGGCTCACCCGGATAATCTAGCGTAGTGTCCCCTCTCAAGGTCTATAACCTTACTCACATTCGCAAAGTCCCTTTTGCCATACAAGGTAACATATTCACAGGTCCCAGGGATTAGGATATAGACACCTTCGGGGTCCATTATTTTGCCTACCACAGTGTCACCAAGGACTACTTAGCAGGGGGCAGAGGGGACTGTGGAGGGGACATGGGTGTGACAGGCGTTCTGACACTTGGCTATGCCACTTATAAGTGCTTGCCACTGTGCATTCTACTATGCAGTGGCACCAAACCATGGCTTTCCTGACCCTGGTCTGCAAAACCAAGTGGCCAGTCATACATTTTGTTTTTTCTTCTACTAGTGACTCATGCATCCGTCCATCTGTCATTCATTCATTCACTCAGTAAACATTGATTTAGTCCTTTAGGTGTAGTAGGACCTATGGTAGGAACTGGAAGTAAAATGTTGAGCTAAAATAGACACTGTCAGTCCTCACGGAGCTCACAGACTGCCAGGGAGACAGGCATTCATCCCAAAACCACACAAATGTATGTGAAATAGTTGCTGCATCACATCCTACAATGCAGAGAGACATGGTGCTGTCCGGGCATTGTGTGGGGCAGTTGGCAAGTCTGGAAGTCAGAGAAGTGTTGGTTGAGCTATATCTGAAGGGAAAGAGAAGGAAGAACCCCTAGGCACAGGGAACATACAAAGCCCTGTGGCAGAAGGGAACACAGTGAGCACGGAGGAGGAACCAGGGAATATGAAGCAGGGTGAGCTGAGGGAGAAAGGAAAGAGCTGAGTCCAGTGATGTGGGCAGGCAGGTGGTAGGCCCCACAGAGCCTCCCGGACCCTGTTAAAGATCCCTGGGGAGGCACTAAAGGACTTAAAGCAAAAGAGGCATGTTTACAGGACATCCTGAATCTTTTACATTTTGTTGGGGGAATCACTTTGGCAAAGGGCTTCAAGTCAATGTGGATAGACCAGCTAGATAGATCAGAGGCTACTGCAGTGATCCAAGTGCAAGATAAACCAAGGAGCAAGTTTTTATGGCACATCAACCACATCAACCACGTGCAAGGAGCGGCTCCAGGTGGGGTCAGGGGCGGCAGTCAGGGAGCAGTTACAAAGACATTGAAGACTCGTCGCTCTGCTTCCAGTTGCTTGCCGCCTAGTTAGCAACAGAAGACCCAAACTTGAAAAGCTTAATACCAACAAGGAGAGAGTTGTTAATAATAGCCCAGTGCAGCCGTACAGGACTTGTCATTGGCTGGGATGTGTTAAATTAGCAATTTGAAAAATGCAGGGAGGAACGAAACCACCAAGAGTTGTGGTTGTTGGGAGCAGCTTCCCAGGAAAGGAGAGACGAACAGAGGAGAGGTGGGTGCTGTCTTTAGCAGTAGAAGCAGATGCAGCAGAAGTAAGGCTCTGGGGACAGCAGGAGGGGATTGTTCCAAGTGAAATGACATTTTAGAAAGTGTGTAAAAGCCTGAGAGCAAGATGCTCACTCTATGGTGAACCGCCTATTTGGCAGGAGCAGAGGGCTTAGGGAGGTGAGGAGCTTGGGTACAGTAAAGTGTTTCTCCAGATGTCCCAGTAGTGGGGGAAGGAACGCTGCTCTGATGGCTGCCAAGGCAGGTTTGCCTGACCTGTCTCCATACAAGGTCCCATCAGGAGCATGCACCGCAAGGGCCGCCAGAGCACAGCCAGGTGCATCCGTCGGCCACCTGTCAGCTGAGCTCATCTGCTATGAGCCCCGCCCCTCGCTGTGAGGCAGCGGAGCTGCTGCAGCTGTATCCCGTATCCTGCCCGCCGCTGGCGCTCAGCGCTGGGCCCCTACTGGGGCCGGTGGCTAACATTTACTAAGGCGGTGGTTCTCAGCCTCAGCCACTTGTGGAGGCTTTGAAAACTGATGCCTGGGTCACACACCCGAAAGTTCCGGTTTAATTGGTCTAGGGTGCAGCCTGGGCTTTGGGATTTTTTTTTTTTTTTTTTTTTTAAGCTTCAGAAGTGATGCCAACGTGTAGCCGAGGTTGAGAACTACTGAGGAATTAACAACACATCCGTTCCTGACTGCCTTAGCAGGAGCTGTTTTTACCGAGAGAAGCACCCCCTGAATGCCTTATAGAAGCTTACCTTCTTATCCTCTGCCCATTTGGAAGAACCTGTATTTGCTCTCCCCTTAGACATTTTTATTTGTTAGGCTTTTCATTGGCATAAGCAAATAAATGTCATTGAAGAGGTTTGATGGCATAGTGCAATATTATTTGTTGTATTTAGGAATATTCTATATATGTCTTAAGTCAGACTTTCTTCTAAAGTTGAAGTAAATAATATTTATTATCCAGAAACCAAAGTGTGCGTTATACCATACATTTCGGATCTCACTTTAGGAAGCCATGCTTTAGACAGTAAAACAGAATGAGCACTTTGATGAATAAAGTATTTTAGCATATGGACATCTTTTTATTTAGGTTGACAAGGCACTTGGAGTCCATTGCCATCTCTTCAAAGAGACATGTGACATTCTTTAAATGCAGGCCAATTCATACAATGACATGCAAATGCTAAATTAAAAGATGTCGGTGAGTAGAACTACATTTTAAATGCAGTCAGGAAATGCTCTCTGAATGCAGTCAATGGGCTCGCTATCGAAAGAAGCTATGGGATGAAGTTTTATATAAAGCAAAAAACTAATGGCTGCATTTAACTTTGCTAAATTTTTGAATTTTATACTCTACATTTATTTTTGCAGAAGTTGGCATGCCTCTATAGTTGTCCTCGATTGCTTTGCCATTTGTAATATTTTTTCTCTGCCCAGCTGTTTTACATACACAGTATAAATTCCCCAAAGGCTGAATGACCTCCAAACGTGTTCTTAAAAATATTTTGCAAAGTCTGAAGACAGGAAAAGTAAGTGTAAAACATCTAAGAGATTTGTTGGAATCTCAGCTTGAATTCTAATTGCTAGCACTTCTGAAATGTCAATATTAACATGAAATAGTTGGCAGTTTTTCTAATAAATGTAAATTGAATTAGATAGTGTGTAATTGGAAAAATACTTGCTTCACTCAGGCTTCTCAAAACAAGACTCAGGATTTGTTAGCTGCGGCAGCCTTGCCCTCTAATGGCTGGAAGTTGAAGGACAAGACTAAAATACTTTTGACTATAAGGAGGATAGAAACTAAGAAGAGGGAATGTCTGACCATTTATCACCATATTGAGGGCTTCTTCTCAAAGCATGGGGCATGATGTTGATGTTAGTGTGAGCTTATTATTAAAAGGAGGTGGGTAGGTGGGGAGCCAAGGCCATGCTAAGTATCTTGGAGCTTCAGAATAAGCTTGGATAGAAACAGGTTTTATAGATGCCTAATCTCCTGAAATGCAGTTGAAAGTTGAAACTTGCCTTATAATATTAAAAAAAAATAAATGCCTGAACAAGTTATGCAGTAAATAATCTTGCCTGGACATTGTGATGGTCTGGTTTATAGTCATTGAGATTTGCTAAGCCCATGTAACAAACAATTTTTGTTCCCTTTTCTAATTGACCAATGAGTGTTTCAGACAGAGTGGAAATGATACCAGTAAAAGTGGTTTGGCAGGAATTTCATAAGAAGTTTGATTTTATCCCATGTGCTTTCTGGGAAAGCAGCCAGGAATGAATGGAACAGGTGGGAGCTTAACCGGCTACAAAATCACACAGCCTCTAGAACAAATCACTTTTTCTCTGACCCTAAACCCATGCAGATATTCACAGTTGAATGAAAGAATTTTAACCAAAGCTTACTCATTTCATGACAAGCAAAGTTTTTAAAACACCAATCTGCAAGAAGCCCCAGCTGCCTAATAGGTAAGGCATTGGCTCCTAAAAAATGACTCTGCACTTCATATTACAAAATAAAAACGCAATGGAATTGTATCAACATTCAGCTAAAAGTTTGCATATGCATCTTCCTTTGCATTAAAGGTGAAATAACACTGGTGTGACTTTTATAGTAAGTTAGCTGTCCCGTTACCACCTGCAGAGCATTATTCATTCACTTCTGGGTTTTGTAATTAACTAACCACTTGGATAAGACTTATAGAAGGAGTCAGCAGATGTGTAAGACAAAGTTATAAAGTTCAACAATTAAAAAGGAAACTTTGATTACAAATGTCAGGAATAATCGATGGCATTCTATGTCTCACCACTATTAGTAAAAACCCTGTGAGATCAAGACAAGGGACCTAAACCAAGGCAATAAGATTAGCCAAAACCAGTCTTGATGACTGTTCATCTTTATTTCTCTTGGTAACTATTACTCAGGTATCTATTTTTTACATTCTCATACATTGCTTTTTAAACCCTTCAAATTATTTCATGTCTGTAAGTCTTATGTTCTGAACTAAAATGTAACTTGATAATAGAATATCATCTTGTCTCAGTACCCATCACAGTTCCCTGTTAAACACCCAATAACAGATGCGAGGATGTGTGGAGCTCCAACGATGTTTGCCTCTTTTGCCTACTTGCATGTGCAATTTCAGCATATTCTGAACACCTGTAGTATACCAGACACTGTCAACCTGTCTCCAGATCATCTTCTTCCAATCCATGATCAAAGTGTCCAGTGTGTCTGTCTGACTTTGTCATTGCCTTGCTTAAAACACTCCTATATATTTCTGATCTTTAAATGTAATATTAGCTATCATCATTATTATAATAATATTATTTAATCAAAGAGCATCATAATTGCATGTGAATCTACACTTATCTCAATAAAATTTCAGTTAGAAAAAAAAGCATCATGCACCAATAGAAAAAAGATAGGTTTATCAATAGATGGTGTAGGAAAAATTAGATCGTTAAGGAACCCAACATACATCAAATAAATTCAGATGGATTAAAAAGGTAAAATGTGAGAAATCAGAAGGATGTGTATCTGAGCTGTGGAGGCTATGAGTTGTCTATCCTGTGGAAGGAGATGTGAGTGAGCCAGAGGATGGCAAAGCACACAGGCAATGGAAGAAATCACAAAAGAAATGAATTTTAGATTTGTCTTTAGATAAATTAACAGTTTATTTCACAAAAAGGCATTATAGACAACGTTAACAGGCAAATCAAATGGAGACAACATTTACAAATATGACAAAGAATTTATTCTTAAAGATATTAAGATATAAGAAGTCTTATAAATCAGTAAAATAGACTAATTTCCAATTGAAAAATTACAAGTAAAATTCCAGATAATCTAAAAAATGCTCAGCCTCATCTATAATTTTTAAATTGCAAATTAAAGCAATACATCACTTTTAAGGTATTAAACTGGCAGAGACTTCAGAAATTGTAAGTAGTGATGTGCTCATAAATGTTTAACAACTGCCTCTGGTGGGGGTGGGGGGTTGTTTTGTAACTTTGCCAATTTCTGCGGTGTAAATACTTCTCACTGTGGTGATTTCAAACTATGAACATGATATCACTGAATACAGCAGAGTTGATAGATGGGCATTTGCCTCTTATAAGCTGTTACTATCTGGCTCCAGCACATTCCCAATTCACAGTCAGTGCTGTCAAGGGTACATCAGAATGGACATGGCCGTATACTTCTGGTATCAGGATTCTGGGAGCATGGTCCACCTTATGCATCATTCACTTCCTCAGCCCCTCACCTGCACACCATGTCATCGTACGTTTTCATCTTTGCCAGCCTGAGAGATGAGAAATGATGTGTCAGTAGGATAAGTTGCATTTCTCTCTTTATGAGTGAAGTTGAGCATCTTCCCACATGTTTAAGAGGCATTTGTATTTTCCTTCCTCATCTTATCATTGCCCATTTTGCTAACATTCTGATTTCTAGAAACTTTTCAGAAAATTACAGACATTTGCCCATTATTTATGATATGAATTGCAAGTATTGTTTTCCTAGTTAGTAATCTCTTTTAACTTTCTTTGTGATTTTTTACATGCATAATTTTATTTCTTTGTGGTCAAATTTATCAACCTTTTTCTTTTTATGGCTTGTGAGTTTTGTGTTACACTCAGAAGGATGTTATTAACTCTGAAACTATAAAAAAAATTCTCCATGGTGTCTTCTAGAGTTCTATTGTTATTCGTGTTAAATTACAATCTTTAATACTTTTGAAATTTATTCTGGTGTCAGGTATAACATATCAATGTAGTTTCTTTTTTTTCCAGATGGCTAACAAATTATCCCAACATTTATAGAATAATTCATCTTTTCCTCATTAAAATATCACCTTTATTATATAATAAATTCTTGGTTTTAGAGGGATCTGTTTTTTCTTTTGCCTTTTATTTTGTTCCATGAATGTGTATCTTTATATACAGAACACTGTTCTGTATATGTATATATATACACACTGTTGTAATTATATAATTACATAATACATATTTTATTATGTAATATGCAATAGTGTAATTATATAATGTAGAATAACTATTGTGTACCATCCTATTATCTGGCAGGATCCAGTCTCTGCTCTTTACTCGACTTTTCCCCCAGTTGTCCTAGGTCTTTGTCTTTGCTCATTTTTCCTTAGGAACTTTAAAATCAGCTTGTTCAGGGCCGGGCGCGGTGGCTCACGCCTGCAATCCCAGCACTTTGGGAGGCTGAGGCGGGTGGATCACAAGGTCAGGAGATCGAACATGGTGAAACCCCGTCTCTACTAAAAATACAAAACATTAGCTGGGCTTGGTGGTGGGCACCTGTGGTCCCAGCTACTCGGGAGGCTGAGGCAGGAGAATGGTGTAAACCTGGGAGGCAGAGCTTGCAGTGAGCCGAGATCCGGCCACTATACTCAAGCCTGGGTGATAGAGTGAGACTCCGTCTCAAAAAACAAAAAAAAAAAGAAAAAAAATCAGCTTGTTCAGATGCCCCCTACCCCCACCCCATGTTCATACCCAGAAAACCCTATGTGTTGGGTTTACTTTGAGCTTTACATTAAGATAGGGAGGATTGACATCTGTATGTAGAGTCTTATTATTTAAGAATGTATTTTGCCTTTCCATTTGCTCAGAACTTCTGTTATATCTCTCCAGAGTTTTAAAGTTTTCTTCATTTAATCTTGCACAGTTCTTAAGTTGATTTCTAGATATTTGGTTTGTTGTTGTTGCAATTTTGCACATTATTACTGTTACTAATTTCTATATATTGTCTTTAACTCAGTCACCTTAGTGAGTGAATTCTGTTTGTGAAGAAATTTTCACAGATTCTTTTCAGTTTACCAAATAAAATTATATCCCCAATTGATAATTTTATCTTTCTTTTTTCTAGTTTTTATAACTCTTATCCATTTGTTTTTGTTGTATCTCTAGAACAGTGTTAAATATAATGTTGATAAAAATGACCCAGCAATCCCATTACTGGGTATATACCCAAAGGATTGTAAATCACATATATTTTATAGTATATAGTCTTTATGTATGCTATAAGGACACACGCACATGTATGTTTATTGCAACATTGTTTACAATAGCAAAGACTTAGACCTAACCCAAATGCCCATCCATGACAGACTGGATAAAGAAAATGTGGCACATATACACCGTGGAATACTATGCAGCCATATAAAATAATGAGTTCATATCCTTTGCAGGGACATGGATGAAGCTGGAAACCATCATCCTCAGCAAACTAACATAGGAACAGAAAACCAAACACCACATGTTCTCACTCATAAGTGGGAGCTGAACAATAAGAACACATGGACACAGGGAGGGGAACATCACACACTGGGGCCTATCAGGGGATGCGGGGAAAGGGTAGGGAGAGCATTAGGACAAATACCTAATGCATGCGGGGCTTAAAACCTAGATGACAGGTTGATGGGTGCAGCAAACCACCATGGGACATGTATACCTATGTAACAAACCTGCACGTTCAGCATATATATTCCAGAACTTAAGGTAAAATTTTTTTAAAAATTGGTTTCTCATAGAAGTCAGATAATTGAAGTAAAAGTTAAATTGCTAATTGCCAAATTTCGTTCATTTCTACTTTTATTCTGCTAGAGTATGATGTCTAGGATCCAGAGCCTTTGGGATTTCATTTCAGGGAGAATATAAGCAGCATCAGTCTCAACAACTAGTAATAGAAAAGACTAAGGAAAAAGACAAAGACTATCACGTTAACACCCCTCGGCCCCACATCCACCTGTCACCTACGTGTCCTTTTTGATACCCCACCACTTCCAGAGTGGCTTCATTCTCAGCCGCCTGTGTCTCCAGAGTAAATTCAAGTGTGTCCTTTCTTGAGGTCTCTGGACTGGATATTGTCTTGTGTCCTTTCCCATGGGTGTGGTTTCTCTGGCAGTCAGTTCCTCAGTGACCACATTTAACAAATTGTCATAAATGCAGGCTAGAACCATAATTCACAGTTCTGCAATACAAAGGAAAGATGAAAAACAACTGGAGGCTTAAAGTCATGTGAGGTACCCATTTTGCTTTGCTTTAATTATGGCAGCAGATGTAAAATTGAATTGCTCCAAGCCTAGATGGTCTTTGGCTAGGGCTTGTTCACCTGTGACACAGAGACCTCACATCTCCCTGACTTCTGTTGAAGCCTTCTTTGGCTTCCTGTCGGCTGCTACAAAAGGACTGGGAAGGTCTTTGAATTGACCCTGAGCTCACCTGACATTGGAAAAGGGAGAAATCTTTGACTAAGACCCTGTTGAGCAATTTTCAGTCCATCCATTCAGCTACAAATGTGGAAGCAAATATGCCAAGATCCTTGAGAAGAATGTTGGTGCTTGATTACATGATGTTTCTCTTTAAAGTTTTGGCCTTGAGAACTTCAAAGTGATGACACTGTACTTCCTGCCATGCCCACTCTTAGCTCTGTGTGGTCAGTAAGCAGCAACTCTTTTTTTTCTTTATTTTTGGAAATTAAGTGGAGGGAGGGAATAAACCCCCTAACTTGAATTGTTTTGGCTTAAGATGTATCTAAGATTTTAACTGTGTTATTTCCAGCTACTTCCCTCATTAAATTTAGGTTATTAATTTCATAAATCAGCATATGCCTTTTACCTTTATGTGCAAAGCCCAGGTGTTAAAGCTTGGGTAACTCTTTGATTGGAATGGTGGGTTTCGTGTCTGGCCCATCCCAAATGGGCTCCTTGTGTCTCACAATATTTCTTTCCTTCCCTAAGTCCTTTGGTCCTTCATCTTTATCAAGGACTCACAGTCTCTCTTGGGTATCCAATAAGAGTTTGTACAGTCAGTTTCATACATCTTGCCTTATCCATTTTTGTCCAATATGATTGCTTGTTACTTAAAACTTTTGAATAACATACATATATCTCCTATATACCCTATATACCATGCTCTTGATTTTTAAAAAAGAGTTATTTCCTTCATCTAGTTAGTCTAATCAGCAGTGAAACTCTTTTTATTTTTTCCGTAGAATGTCTCTCAAATGTTCCCATCTTCTCTCCACGGCTGCTGCCAACACCAGTCTTTTTTCAACTTTTTTTCTGGAACTTTTTTCAACTCGTCCATGCTTCCTAACTGCTCTCCTCAAATTCCAGACACTCTCCCTCTCTTTCAGCTTGCATAGTGCTGCCAGATTAGCCTCCCAAAACAGCACTTCACAGCATATCGTTTAATTTGTTGCTCAAGAAGCTCAGTGACTTTTGCCCACTGTGTTGAATTCTATAGGCCTTTCTCTGGCTCTCAAGGCTCTTAACAATCTGGACCTATCCTGCCAGCCCTGACTTACTGCTTTCCCAAATAAATGCTAATCCAACCAAGCTTCTGACATCTTTCAGAAAAAGCTCATCCTCATCTCTATTCTTGTCTTTATGCTGTTACCCTAAGTTGAAAGGCCTTTTTTGTCTTTTTCTTCTTTTTTGAGACAGGATCTCCCTGTGTTACCTCTGTTGGAGTGCAATGGTTGGGATCTCAGCTCACTGCAGCCTCTACCTCCCAGGTTCAAAACATCCTTTTGCCTCAGCCTCCCAAGTAGCTGGGACTACAGGCACGATCCACCACGCCTGACTAATTTTCGTAATTTTTTTTTTTTTTTGGTCGAATGAGGTCTCACTATGTTGCCCAGGCTGGTCTCAAACTCTTAAGCTCAAGTGATCCTCCCATCTGGGGCTCCCAAAGTGCTGGGATTACAGGCATGAGTCACCGCACCTGGCCTGAAAGACATTCTTTGTCTTTTCTCTCTCCACCTCCTATCCATCGTTCAAATTCTCATCTGCAGCCTCTCGTGATCCCAGCCTTTGAGATGTTCTCCTTTTTCTGGAATTCCAGTTGCCTATGTGCTTTATCCCATTTTTTTTTCATGAAGTCACACTGTGTTCCAGGTACTATTTAGCACTAGAATCCTCAACTTAATCCTCACAATGATCTTATGAAAAGGTGTGACTGTGATCTTATTTTAGAGTTGAGAATCCTGATGCTCAGAGAGGTTAAGTAGCTTGCCTAGAGTGAAACCACCTCCATTAAGTGATAGAACCAGGATGCTCACCCAGGCAGACAGGCTGCAGAAGCCTTGTTCTTCACCACTATGCCAAACTGCTTCTTTTTGTCCTGTGTGACACTCTCATTGATTCCTTAGTCCTTCCCAGCCTGACTTGTCAGTTCTTGAAGGGCAGGTGCCGTCTTCACTGTTTTATTTACGTCCCATTGCCTCCATGGAAATTTTTGCATAGGAAGGTCTTAGAATTTGCTGCATGTGGGCAGGGATCCTGTCTTTTTCACCTGTGCTTCTTCAGCACCTGGACACACACACAGGGTCTGACACATAATAAGTGCTTAAAGATTATTAGCTCAGTAATTGACTAAATGCATACGTATTTGATTGATTCACAGTTTGAAAAATATATGATCACATAGTGCCTCCTTTGTGTATTTTTCATTCATATAAATTTGCATATCTGTATTTTCTATGCAAGCATCTCTGGCGCCTCTGGGTCACTGCTGTTGATTAAGCTGGACATGTCTTTCTAGGCTATAAAATGAATATGTCTTTATCTGTTTGTGCTGCTATAACAAAATACCTGACACTGGGTAATTTATAAAGAAAAGAAATTTCTTTCTCACAGTTCTGGAGACTGTGAAGTCCAAGATCAAAGTGCCAGCAGGTTCAGTTTTCTGGTGAGGGCTTCTGTCTGCTTCTAAGATGGTTCTTCTGGAGGAGAAGAATGCTGTGTCTTCACACTGAAGAAGGAGGCAGAAGGGAAAGTGAGTTGAACTCCCCCCATCAAGCCCTTTTTTTTTTTTTGAGACAGAGTCTCACACTGTCCCCCAGGCTAGAATGCCATGGTGCGATTTTGCCTCACTGCAACCTCTGCATCCTGGGTTCAGGTGATTCTCCTGCCTCAGCCCTCCAAGTAGCTGGGACTACAGGCATGCACCACCACACCTGGCTAACTTATTTTACTTTTAGTAGAGTCGGAGTTGCTCCGTGTTGGCCAGGCTGGTCTTGAACACCTCATCACAACTGATCCACCCAACTTGGCCTCCCAAAGTGCTGGGACTACTGGCATGAGCCACCACACCCAACCTGTCAAGCCCTTTTATGAGGCCACCTAGTCCCATTCACAAGGGAAAAGACCCCATGGCCCAATCACCTCTTAAAGGCCCACTCTCTAATACTACCACATTGGCAACACCCGAGTTCTGGAGAGACCACGTTGAAACCATAGTAGGATGCTTCGTTATCCTCAGCAAAATTAATTCTCGCTTGTTCAGTCTTACAGTTTCTACCCAGGGTACAGAGGGTCTCAGAGTACATCACTCCATTACAGCTGATGAAATTAAGCTACACCAGTTTACTCAAACTAATATCTTATTATCAAAAAGAAACACTTCTGTTATGCTTAGCAGTCTTAACAGTGCTTTTAAACTTGAGGTTTATGAGCACTTGCTTTTAGATACTAATCACTACAGGTAAATAAAATATCATCATTAGTCCAACAAATCTTCAGAGTTTAATTTTCAAAAAGGTTTCCTTTTCCTGGGAAAGCTCTTCTAAACGGGGGCAAGATATTATTTGTTTCATTCCCTGTACCTAAAACTACTTAGGCCTCCCTTTTTAATCCAGTATTGATTTAAATGTTTTTGATAAAAGACACCTCATCTAATTCTCTCTAAATATTATTAGAGAAAGTCAGATTTTTGCAGAGCACAATCTGTATTTAATTTATTTGCAAAGCCATATTGAGCGCTGAGAATTTTAAGACTGAGTCAAAATAAATAATTTTACATTACGGCATCAGTTAACACCAAGTTTTCAAAGGGCTTTTTGCTTTAAAAAACTCACAACACCTCATTAAGTCAACCGTCTTCCAAGAATGTGCTATCCGTCAGGATAGCCTTATTAGTCCCTTTTTGCAAGTGACAAAGCTGTGGCAAGAAGCAATTAAACATTTTTACCAGTGGCTCTTGGAATGAAGTCATACTGGGTAGGCCCTTGACCTGTGAGCCGACCATCATTGGCACAGTAGAAAAGGAGGCTAGGAACAAGGCAGGAATGAAAACAATCAGAAGCAAGAAGCCAAATGGAAGAACGGGATTTGTCATCAAAGTCTTTTAACGTGGGATCCCATGGAGTCGATAAAAGGAAAAAAAAAAATCATACCTCAATTAGTCACAGTATTTCAAGGCAGAGAAGAAACATAGAGGTTATCTCATCTCAGCCAGTCATTTGGGTTGTGACGGCTGGAGCAGGAGGGTTGGAAACGCCACACAGAGTTAACCCTGCTGTCATGTTGCCAGCAAAGGCTGAGCCCTATGGGGTGTTTACCAGGAAAAATGAATTTAGGAAATAAAATGTCGAGAACCAATTTGTGAAGTAGAAGAATGTCTGAAAACGGTGTATATTAACTTCTGAAACAAATGATAAAACCCAGAAATGACAGCTGTTTCCTAAACTGTTCCAGTCTGTTGTTCACCAATCTACTTCTGAAGACGGCCTAGTGCAACCTCATTCCTGTCCAGAAAAGGAGGACGTAGTCTTCAAGGTGACCAAATTACCATAGGAGACCCTATAGCCACCACCCCCACATCACACAGTGTACACGTGCATGTGTGTAAACACTCACATGCTAACATCAATACCAGTGACTGAAATTTGAGTTGTTCTTTTTTAAAAAAAAATTAAACTGTTCTTCCTGTGTTTTTTCCTTTAAATATAAATAGACCTGGTGGGTCTGGCAGTTTGTTACCAACATCTTTTCAGTAACCTATCCATCTGCAACTGATTATGTACATCATGTGCACAAATGTTTAGACTACTTATATCCTGATATGGTCAATTCCTTCATTCTTCCTTTCAACAAATGCACAGCACCTAGTCCGTAGCCAGCCCTTTAGCAGATGTTGAGAATGCACTAATGAAAAACACAGATGTGGTTCTAGCCATCCCAGAGTATATAATCTATCAGGGAAAACAGACATTAAACAAGTAATAGGGAGAGACTGTCAAGCTGTGGGAACAATATGTGCATAGGTCAAGGGTCCCAGGTACTACAAGAATCTCATATGGATCAGAACAGGGGTGTGGTATGAAAGCTGGAGAGGTGGTCAATAGATCGATCATCAAAGGCCTTAAAAATATATTCTAAATATTTGAAGCTTTATGCTAAAGACAATAAAAAGTCCTAGACATCATGACATGATAGGATGTGCATTTATTTATTTTTAATTAATTTATTTGTTTTTTAGAGACAGGGTCTCACTCTGTCTTGCAGGCTGGAGTGCAATGGCACAATCATAGCTCACTGCAGCCTCCAACCCCTGGGCTCAAGCAGTCCTCCCACCTCAGCGTCCCAAGTAGCTAGGGCTACAGGTGTGCACTGCCCCAGCTAATAGGGCCTTGCTATGTTTCCCAGGCTGGTCCTGACTCCTGGCCTTAAGCCATCTTCTGGCACTTCCTGCCTTCCTGCCTTGGAAGTGCCATCTTCCTTCCAGCACTCCCAAAGTGCTGGGATTACAGGCATAAGCCACTGCACTCAGCCAAGATTTTCATTTAGAATCTTATGCAAGGGGAAGATGTTTGGAGTAGAGCAAAATAAACTATTTTGGGTTGGAATAGGATTGTCATGGTACATGAGACCAAAAGGAATGGATAGATTAAGACATGTCTATGTAATAAGATCAACAATTGTCTCGTGAGTAATTGGCTATGGAGCTAAAGGACGAAGAGGCATTCAGGATTATTCTAGGTTTCTAGTTGGAGTAAATTGATGCAAGGTACTGCTGAGGGTAGGGAATAAAGGGACAGATGTGCAGGAAAAATAAATTCTGCTTTGGGTATGCTGAGTTTCGGGTACTTGAAGTACATACGAATGAAGATATCCAGCAGGCAGAAAAGTGGGCTGGACTGAATACGTGGAATTGTAAGTTATCAGTATCCAAAGAGAGGGTAATCAATCTACTAAAATATTCTGTGAAGGTTGAGATCATATCTGAAACAATGTTGGTGCTCAGTAATTATTTGCTGAAGTTGATGAATTAGAGCCATGGGATGTGTATCAGGGATGAGGATAAAAGAGCCCAGAGTCACCCATTTTTTAGCACCAATTGAGGACTTTGAAGCAAAACAACAACAACAACAAAAAAAAAAACTGAACAAGAGTCCCAGGAAGAGTACAATATGGAGATGTGGTGGTGTCAGAGAATCAGAGGAAAAAAGTTCTGAGAGGTTCATGACTATCAGAAGCTTCAAGGAAGAACATCTAAAATGAGAATAGAAAATGTAACCATTAGATTTCTACTAATCTTGGCAAGAGCAGTTTCCATTTAGTGACAAGGGTAGAAGCAAGATGGGTATGCATATGGGCCAAGAAAGATGTGGAAAAAAGTGAAGATAGTGGTGGGGAAGTCTGGTCTGCATTGGCCTGGTGAGGCATGTGGGTGGTAAGGATTGTCAGGTTCTCTTTCAGGATCACTTACCAAAGGAAGAGGTAGGTCCTCAGAACCTGAAGGGCAAGGAGATTCCACATCACTCTTCTTTGGAAAAGAATACTTACTGAGCACATACCATATACACAACCCAAAGGGCTCCTTCAAGATGCAGAGGCCAAGATGAAATTGGATGTGCAAGAGATTTATTGGGGGAAATGCCTGTGAAGGGAAAAGGAGGCAGGAAGAGCCATCGGACCCATAGTAGGTCTGATTCCTATAAAGAACAGGGGAAGGACTCTTGGGTAAGGAGAGTCTCAGAACACAGTGTAGTTTTAAGAAAGTTTCAGGCAGGCCAAGGGGAAGTTGTCAGCCAAGGTCATTCATCAGAAGAGTCCTGTGTGTTGCAGGAATGGGCCTGCCTTAGACAACTTGTCACACTAGTCACTGCCTGATATTAGCCTACAGGAAGCACGGCCTTGGCACAAATGAGGTGATAAAATCAGAACCAAACAGCTGGGACCATTGGTTACTTACTCTTCCTGCAGTGGGAGAGATTCATGGCTGCCACACATGTAATATCTCATTTAATTTTTATAGCATCCTCCCAAGATTGATGTTATTATACCTGTTTTGCAGATGAGATGCCAAGGATTACAGAGGTTAAGTAACTTGCCTCAGTTCATACCACTAGTAACAGAGCCTGGATTTCAGCTAGTCGTGTGTTAGAGCTGGCTCAGACTAATTCTGAGTCAATTTTTAAATTTTTAGGAATTGCGCTAGTCAGTTGACACAAAGACGGTAGCTTGAAAATGTGGCCATGTAGGAGTATTTACACCATGGAAATCTGCATATGCTACACATCAGGCCTTTGTTTGCTTGTTTCTCAAAAGATGGTTGTTACGCATTTGCCAGTACACCACTGATTTGAAGCCGGGTCATCTGACACTACAGCCCACTCTCCAACCTCTCTGCTACACACAGTTGGCATCATGATTCCCTGACACATTTCTGATGCAAAAAATTCCTGAAACCACCCTCCTCCTCAGAATCCCTGTGGAGAGCTTGCCAGGCCCTGTGTTTTGCCTTTCCCTGTATTGCCGTCGTCATCATTTTTATGTCTCCCTACCTGGATAGAAAGTTCCTCAAGGACAGAGAGCGCAATCACTTTAAGATCCCTGTCTTTGCAGTGTCGTGCCTACCACACTGCTCAGTAAATATTCACTGTTGAAGGTGATGCTGATTGATATACATCGTCACCCTACTGATGGTTAGGGATTGGTGACGTCTACAAAATAATACAAAAGATTGTGCTTCATACAGTTGTATCTTCCTGGTCTTCCTGAATCTTACATTTACAATGGCGGACACTATTAGAAAAATGTGTTTTAACCTCAAGATGACCTTTTAAGAGAACTGTAACATCCATTACAGCCCAGCGATCTGGTTGATGTGCTTCCTGCCCACTCCCACCCACAAACCAGGAGATACATTAATTACTTACTTCCCTGGCCACTCTCAGTTTATTGGGAAATTGTTTATCCTCCCAGCTTGCCTAGAAAATGAAATATGCATGCTGCCTGGAAGCAGCAAGGTATGCAGAAGCTTCCAGATCTCTAGGCTCTTCTCTCACTGTGTCTTGGGGCCTGAGAGCTTAGCTCTGCAAAGAACAACCCAGGAAGGGTCAGGATGGACAGGGCGCTGCAGTCTCTGCACCAAGTGGTGTGCCCTACATGGCCCTGAGACTTCAGAAGACTCGGATCTTAGGCTCACTTCAGACTGTGTAATGTGAATAATTAAAAAAAAATATTTCCACTGCACATGAATAAGCTGCAGAAGAATTTGTGCCTTGAAGATTCCTTCCAGATGAAAAAGCGGGTCTCTCATGAAAAGAACGCTTGCCCTCAAGAAAAGCTCTTTAAACTCTTTTGACATGGCAAAAGAATCTGTAACTTGCCACTTGTACATCACTTCCAGAAATGTTTCTTCCTTCTTAATTTATTTTAAAAATTCTGTTTCAGAACCCACTGTGTGACAGGCATGTTTTCCACCATTTGGGAAGCATCAGTGAATAGAACAAGAATTCCTACTGCCATGACACTAACATTGCAGTGACATCTCTAGCTCCAAACCTCTTGATCTTCTTCATTGCATGTTTTCTTCATTGGATGTGTATTCGTTCAGCCAGACAGACATGGGCATCTACTTTGTGCCAAGCTCAGTGGTGAGGGCTAGGGCTTCAAAAAGAAGACATGGACTATCCTCTCAAGGAATTGTCTAAGGAGAGAGCCACACACATAACTAGGGTTCTAACATCAGAGCTTTTATCTAGTAGCACCACCAGAGGTATGGGGAGCTTGTGTCTGTGAGGCTTCCTGGAGGAGGTGTCACCTGAGTTGAATCTTGCAGGATGAGTACAAGGTCCAAACTGAGAGGGTGTAACTTGAAATAGCTTGATACAGAGGAGGAACTAAAGGCAGTGAAGGATTCTGGGCTATAAAGTGTGAGGCAGGAGGTAGCAAGAACTGAAACTTGACATTGAACAGTTAGGCAGAGCCTGCATCATGCGTCAATCACCTGGTGTATTCTATTTGTTTAAAAAACAGGCTGGGTGTGGTGGCTCGTGCCTGTTAAGTCCAGCACTTTGGGATTTCAAGGCAGGTGAATCACTTGAGGCCAGGAGTTCGAGACTAGCCTGGCTAACATGGCAAAACCCTGTCTCTAGTAAAAATACAAAAATTAGCCCAGCATGGTGGTGTGTGCCTGTAGTCCCAGCTACTCGGGAGGCTGAGGCACAAGAATTGCTTGAACTGGGGAGGTGGAGGTTGCAGTTAGCCCAGATCACATTACTGGACTCCAGCCTGGGTGAGAGAGAAAGACCCTGTCTCAAAAAGAAAAAAGAAAAAAAAAAAAAAGCAAAAAGCAACAATAGCAACACCTATAACCACAATCATCTTTCTTTCTTCTGGTGTTCTACGAAAGATAGGCAGGAAGACAGATGAGGATGTCTCCCTGGTCTCTAACCTGAAGCTGTAGATGCCTACAACATGTAATACTGTCCCACACTACCCACCTCTTCCCAACCACATGCCAGTCCACTCCACTTCATCATTTCCAAGTACACCCTTCAAAGTAGACTTCGCCTTTTCCCAAGGATACAGTTCCTTCTCTCCTCCTCCTCCTTGCCCTCTGCTCCTGTTAATTCACTGACCCACTGGGCAGCAACTCCAAGTCTGTCACTCTCTCCCACCCTTATTCCAATGTTCCTGTCCCAACAAGGAGTGACCCAAGCAATGAGCTTTATAGCCGGCATCTGCTCCTTCTGGAATGGCCCTTCTCATAAATGTAGGAACCTCATCAGTCCTTCCTCAGCCAATAAAAATGAGATAATAGAGGTTCAAAGGCTTTGAAAACACAAGAGGCGCATAATTCAGTGTTTTTGTTATTATCATTTGAGGCCTCTAGACTTCTGAGGAAGCTACTTCTGGTCTGTGAGAACTTCATGAAGGTGGAATTATTTGACTTCAGTAAAGGCCCCCCCAAATGAAAACCTTGATTAAAAAGTTTAAAAATTCAAAAGGAATGGTGAAGGGAGGGAAGAACTGAGAATGAATTATTAAGAGGTTGGAAATTTCAGAGCCTTCTTTGTTGAAGAAGGTGGCTGAGCCCCAAAAGAAATCCAAGTCCTGAGTTTCTATTCTAACAAACTGCATTAGCATGTTACCAACACTTATAAACGGACTTAAAAGAAGACTAGGGCATTAAACTAAAAAGTAAGCCATGAGACTGTTACCAAAATAAAAGGAAAACAAGAGGGATTTCCTTTTGTCCTTGTTCAGAGAAACTGAAAACAAACTTGGATTGCATTAACAGAAGTATCTGTTCTACCAACTGCAAAAGTGCCAAAGGAGATAATAGGTCCCCAACTCTGTCATGAGTCCTTCCAGGTGAACAGAGACCGTGTTAAATTAAGGCAATGACATTCAGTCTTCCAAGAAGGGAGCCTATAAAACTGAGAAACCAAAGCTAATCCAGTCCTTGCCCATTCTTATTAAAGAGGCTGGCCGGGTGCCGTGGCTCAAGCCTGTAATCCCAGCACTTTGGGAGGCCAAGACGGGCAGATCACGAGGTCAGGAGATCGAGACCATCCTGGCTAACACGGTGAAACCCCGTCTCTACTAAAAAGTACAAAAAACTAGCCGGGCGAGGTGGCGGGCGCCTGTAGTCCCAGCTACTCGGGAGGCTGAGGCAGGAGAATGGCGTGAACCCGGGAGGCGGAGCTTGCAGTGAGCTGAGATCCAGCCACTGCACTCCAGCCTGGGCGACACAGTGAGACTCCATCTCAAAAAAAAAAAAAATTAAAAAATAAATAAATAAATAAAATAAAAAAATAAAGAGGCTGAAGGACCTGTCTCACCTGACACTGTCTCATCTTCATGCTGCTTCCTCAAATAAAGGAGTCAGTGAGACGTTACCAATTCACATGGTAAATAACAAACTGTCCTGAGTTTTTTGGATAATCGAATGAGTTTTCCTTTGTTCATTCCATCCCTCCCCATTTGGAATTTAGATGGAAGAATGTCTAAGTCAATGAAAATCCAACTAAAGAAACATTGGCCTCTTTGTGGAGAAATCTCACATTTAAGTACAAAAAAAATTAAGCATATAGGGGAAGAAAGTTCAAAGACTTTTGCTTCCTTTGTTCTTTTAAATATTTTATTTGGAGTTTGGCATTACAGTCAGAACAACCCACAGTAAGAAAAACAGACTTGTATAAAAATTACTGAAAAGTGCTATACACCAACATACTTTTATATCTACCATATTTTTATATTCTTTATATCTTTCATTTTAAAATATTTATGGGGCCGGGCGCGGTGGCTCAAGCCTGTAATCCCAGCACTTTGGGAGGCCGAGGCGGGCGGATCACAAGGTCAGGAGATCGA